>NC_083454.1:2200900-2264157 GCF_020745735.1 Hemiscyllium ocellatum
TTTTTAACATTGAGAGCTCTTGGTAATGTTAATTGATCGAAGACAGTAAACGAATTTTCGTTCGTGGAGATGAAAATTTCAAATATTATCCACCTCAGTGTAACAAAAAAAAAGTTTGGATGCGTGTTGAATCTCCACAATGCGCTTGCGCCAAGCAAAAGTTGAACCTGCACCCGCCTGATCCGTAGCCAGCTATAAGAATGGCTGTACCACTGGCCAGATGCACAGCTGAAATTTTACACGCTGCAGAGCTGTGGTGCTGACAATGACATGAGCAATAACAGTAACAGTCACAAGGTAAACAAAGAACAAAGATAATCACCATCAATGATCCACTTCAAATTGTCTGAAAAAAAACTACCATTCACAATTTGAGCAGCCAATCAATGAGGTCGCTGCTGATCAAGAAAATTGCAACCTATTTGCTGAGTTTTCACCCTAATTAGAGGTAAACTCCAGCCTAATCATAACGTCGCATATTCCCATTAATTTTCAGATTTAGATTACGTTAATGACCTGTCCGTATTTGCAGGAATCTGAACAACATGAAATGAGTGAAAACGTTCTTCCGGTGATCCAGTGCAGAGTCGGCCTGAAAAGAAATGACAAAGACATGAAACATCATTCCCATTTCTCTTTGTACCAACGCATTTTCCTGAGTTGGATATTTGCAGGACTTGTCTTTACTATCGAAAGTATTAATTATTTTTCTGGGAAGGTTTATTCATAATTCAATTAACATCTGAGTTTTGAAACCTATTTTACTTCAGATTAAAATAGTTGAATATCCTTTCCCCAGACTAATGTCCCAATCCTCCCTTCTCTTCCATGTAAATACCAAGTGCTCCAGGTAAGGTTGGAGCACCCAACCGGACGTTGCAATGCTCCTTGCTGCTCCATGTCAATAGCAGCCTCTCCGATTTAAGTTGGAGCTCCCAGTCTGATGCCTCAATGCTCCCTGCTCCATGTCAATAGAAGCGCTCAAGTTGAGGTTGGATCTACCACTCTCATGCCCAAATGCTCCCAGGTGCTACGTGTCATTAAGAGTTGGTCCTTGTGAGGTTGGTGCTCCCACTCTGATGTCCAAATGCTCCCTCCTCCATGTCAATACAAGCGGTCCAGTTGAGGTTGGATCTATCCCTCTGATGTCCCAATGCTTCCCGCTGCTACTTGTCATTAAAAGCTGCTTCAGGTGAGAGTGGAGCTCCCAGACGTATCCCGCAAAGCTCATTGCTCCATGTCGACTGAAGCTACTTCAAATTAGGTAAGACCCCGCAGTCTGATGTTCCAATGCTCCCTGTTGCTTCGCTCAATAGAGACTACTCCAGGTGAGGCTGGATTTCCCAGTCTGATGTCCCAATGCTCCCTGCTGCTCCACGTCAATTGAAGCTGCTCCGGGTGAGGTTGGATCTCCCGGTCTGCTGCCCCAAAGCTCCCTGCTACTCCAAGTAAATAAAACACTGCTCCAGGTGTGGTTGGAACTCCCAGCCTGCTGCCCCAATGCTCCCTGGTCCATGTGAGTAGACGCTGCTCCAGATGAGGTGGGAGCTCCCAACCCTTGCAACTAACACACCTCTATACCAACTTAGAAATAGTGCCCACTGACCATTTCCACCATTGGAGCCATTGGTGGAATATCCACATCATGTGAATTTAATATTATTTTTCGTCAGCACCGAATCATTACTTCCAAAAGACATTCTTTCTTGAATATTGTTTATCATGTGCATATTGCAGTCAATCCGAAGTTTGATCATGGTGCTAATTGATGTATGCTCAATAAAAATTACATCATATTTTTCATGTTGAGTAACTGCTACTTAGCAAGGGCAATGTTTGTAATGAAATCACAATTTTATTCCAGGTGAGGGAATGTGGTTTGTATTATTTAAAATTAACTTGTTCACTGTGTACAATGATGAAACGGATCTCAATTTCAAAGCAAACTTGGTTACGTTGTCTTCCATCTTGACATGTGGTGTCCTCTTCTTTCAACCACACGGGTATTAGAACGAAACGTCTATTAATGACATGCGTATAAAGACACATTCAATCATTTTTTGTGCTAATACTGCATGAATTTGCGATTATTGATCCACAGTTTAGGTTCAGTCCCTACAGTGAACATGCTGACTTCTCCAGTTGTTCACAGTTCAATGTGATGCATCCAGTGTGTGCATAACGTTTTGGAGCTTGATTCCCACATCTTGTGTTTATCTGTGCCTTGTTCACAGCCTTCATCAATGGCCAGAGCAATGTGCGAGGAAGAGAGCAATGTGTAAGTCTCTCCGTATCCATGCATGGCACCCATATCTGCAATTCTCTACTGAGCATTTGTAGCCAGTTCTCGGTGCCCCTGCCCCCACGCCCTGCCCAATTTGAAATATTTCCATTATTTTGTGCTGTCTCTCTGTGCTCTTCTCACCAAGATGCATAAGTTCTACTCAACATGCTCCAGATTTCATTTGACAAAACAGTCATTAAGAAGCCCATTACATTAACTTGCCCTTCGCATCTCTTGTATTTTGGTTTTCCTGGATCTCTTTCATATGATAAAAGGTCACAGCAGCTTGACTTGAAAAAGAAAATCGCGTTACTTTTCATTATTCCAATGCGATCTACGTTTCAATGCTTTTTAAACAAGTGACTCAAATTATTCTTTGAGATTTTATAATAGCGTCGATGCATATAAATTGACCATTGAAGTTCCAATTTCAATAAGACAGGTGTGAGCATACAAAAATAGCAACATTGGAAACAGCGACGAGAGTGGGACGCGAACCCACGCGTGCAGAGCACAATGGATTAGCAGTCCATCGCCTTAACCTCTCGGCCACCTCGTCACAGAGACTCACAGGCATATGAACTTATGAATAAGTGAATTGCGTAAATTATGCAAAACAGCAGATATTTCTCCCTGGTCTGGTGAAATGCTAAGTAGCACAGTACGGTCCCAAGACAATGGTCTGACCTCTGTGTTGTGGGGCAACGGCATTCCCACTGTGACACTCTACACGCAGTGATCTGAACAAAAATGAAGAAAAGACAATGAAACAAAGTCTGTTGAATTCTGTGAAGATTTGAAGTCAACGGAATGAAGAACCCAAGAAAGCAGGACGTGTTCCTTCAAGAAAGAGTTGGATAGAGCTCATAAGGATAGTGGACTCAAGGGTTATGGGAATAAGGCAGGAACAGGATACTGATTGAGGATGATCAGCCATGATCATAATAAATGGTAGTGCTGGTTCGTAGGGCAGAATGGCCTACTCCTGCACCTATTGTCTATTGTCTATTAAATTGCCTGTGAGGAATTGATTTCCAGACTGGAGGAGAGTGCATAGTGCTCAATGTCATTATTCGGCACACCTTTCTTCTGCTCAGATGTTTTTGACAAGCACTTCTGTACAGAACAGACACTTTCAAAATCCTAAGTGAGACGAAACAGACAATTGAATTCAACAATGCAAAAACCTTGATCTGTATCATTTTCCTGGGCCATGCAACACCAAGTATGATCACAGCAACACAGTGAGCAAGTGTCAGAAGGAAAATTAATGCAGTGCCAGAGAGAATGCAGGGAGCAGCAGTTGACACGCGGGGAAGTGCATTTCCCACAACAGGAACACTACCAAAAAGCCGACTGTGGTGGAAGAATTCAGAGCGGTTGTACACTTTGGAATTTGATACCAGAGACACAATGGAGATCTGACATTGAGTCTGTTAAAGATGAAGATTTTAAAATTTCTACAGATGAAAAACAAAATAAAATGTTCATTGGTTAGTGAAGGCAAATGTTGCAATTATATATTTCAAAAATCTACCCATCTTTGCAATGAGTAGCTCACCATTTTCCTCACTCGGGGTCAGAACCACTGATCGTTTAATCCCCGTTACTAGCCATGGAATCAGAGAACTTCGGTTCCCAAACGTTAAGGTACAGCCAGGAATGTGGAGGTAAGCATTAATGCGATGCTTCTGTGATGCAGGTGACAGTGCATGGTATCTCTGTGCCAGTACAGTGGGCTGTGCTGTGCTGAAGTGTTAAGTTTGAGCCTCACATGGAGCAGCTTCAATTATTCATTGCCTTGAGGGGTACGGATAGAAGGTGATATTGAGCAAAGCCAAGTTAATGGGAAAATACCCCTGTTTGTGGACTGAGAAATGACCTTTTTGGATAATGACTCCTTGATCAACAAACATACTGCAAGTATTTAAAACGTGAAGAGACGTGTTTGGAGAGAGAGCCAAAGGTGATTGTTCAGCAGGTGAATAACATTTCCCATGTGCATTGCTTTAAATTTCGCGACAATAAATGTTGAACTGGTTTTATGTTATGCATTTTGTTGCAAAGTCACAAACGTTATTGCAATAATCAAAAAAGAAAAATCACATAGGACCATTTGAATATTGTATTGAATTGAATTTTGGCCTGAGTATATTTTATCTTCAATGGCGTGCTGCAGAGAAGTACAGAGGGTTAACAATACAAAATGACAGAGTCTTCTTGGTGCATTTCTTGGGTGGAGTAAAGAATGTACGAAATATACATAACATCATGTGAATGTGATCGAATCTTTAAAGTAGGTGTTGCAAATCCAAGTGACGATTCAATTCCGACTCATTAGGATATAACTTCTGTCTGCAGTTATTTTAGGACATCAGCTCAATTTACAGAGTTTCACCTTGAATAATACGCCACACCTTACCAATCCATGAACGTTTTTTACTCAATCTTAATCAGTTCTACGTGTTCATGAAATGTCTTTGTGTCTGAAGTCAACCAAATTCGAAATTGTTACGCAGCCACACTGATTTTCTCTCAATGGTAAATTCCCTCCTTGTATGTTTGTTCGTGTAACTTTTAAAACATTGTGAAATCAGGTTCTACGTTTTATTTCTGGAAAGTCGTTCACGATTTAACTAACTCTATTGATTGGAAGAAACTCTCATTCAAACTTTTCTTAATCATTCACTAATGGTTTTGAAGCACTAACTAAAGTTATTGATTCACTTGAAAGAGGGGATTTCCCTGATTTAGTTATTCAAACCTCACGTTATGTGAAATCTCATTTGTTAACTTCAAACTTGGGAGTTTCTGCTCCAGCATTTCCAGATCTAGTGAATAAACTCCCTCATTCTTTCCATCATCCCGTTTGCATCCTTTCTGATATTTTTATGTCTCAGTAAACAACGTCACTTGGCTTTCTAATATCTTGCTATCCAGGAAACAGCGTCGGTGTCCTTTCTAACCTCTTTACATGTTTTTGGTGGAGAATGAGGACAAGGATTACACACAATGCTCCCACTGAGGGTGACCTGAAGATCTTACAGTTACACTATGAACTCTTTGCTTTTTAAATATGACGTCACTATGTATAAACTCCAATAAGGTAAATTATTATCTATCCAGTTCATCAACATCATCTCCATAGGATCGAAAATTATCTATCACTCCCTGTATTCTTCCACGAAATTTTAGAAAGGTTTGTAAGGCCAACATCTCTAACTCCCCGTGCCCTGAGTGAGCCTCAGCTATTTCTAAAGGCGACTCAAGTTCAAATACTTCATAGTATGTCTCCAGTCATTCCAGTGCAGACTGGTTCTGGACAGTAAATGTCATCACCAAAGGCCACCGTGGATCTGATATCAAAAGTTTTCACATAGTAATTGTCGTAGCTATTGTATATCGTATGTCCATGTTCTTTTTCAATGTGTTCATCATTTCAGGGGTCCCTGTATTGAATTCTACTGAATGATTGATTTGTAAATGGAGACTTTCCCTTCACCAATCATTCGAAACTCCACGGAACATTGAATGATTTTACTCATAAGCTTCCAGAGGACAGTCCTGCCATTACTGGGATGAATCAGTGAACATTCCGGACGTATTCTTGAAGGCAAGGATTTCCTTCTCCAGTTTAGGGGATCATTATAGCACTGAATCAAATGTGTGCCTTCATTAAAATCAAAACAGTTGCAGCAAGACTTTAAAACTAAGATTTTGCAATCTGCTTGCATTCGCTGTCATAAAAATTACATTCCACATTGTGATATGTTTGTGGATGAAAACACTTTCTGAATCTGGACCAATTACATTTCAATTTTGTCAAAAAAATTGTCATTCACTGTTCTCTCTTTGCCTTTCAGTTTCCCATTTAATATCCCGTATTCTCTCAGTTTATCTTACGTTTTGAACAATTTCAAACAATCTCGCTCCTGATTATCAATCCGAGAGAATGCCACAATTTTGTCAATTTATTTGCAGTGCAGCTGTAGGGTGCGGTGAACAAGTGGGAAGGCATTGGTCATGTGAACCAAATAAAAGTAGCGGGCTGGTAAAGTCTGGCCATTACATCGCAGTCATATTTAAAACATTTAACGTAATCTTTAGCCAAATCATATTGGCAGAAAAGAAGAAAACGTAAATGAAAAAATTGCCGATGTTGAAAATAAAACAAAAACAGTCGATGCTAGAAAATTTCAGTACGTCTTGCAGCATCTGTGGAGAGACCGACCCAGTGGATGTGAAACGTTAACTGTGATTCATCTGCACAGATGGTGCCTGCTCACCTGTGATTTTACAGCAATTTCTGTTTTTGTTTCAACTTGGCAGATCTTGTCATAGTTCATGAGAACAGTGTTCTCGAGCATCAAACAGACAACGTGTACCTGATAGTGTGAAATGAGACAATAATAATGAATGAGTAGAGAGTGTTGTACTGGAAAAGCACAGCAGGTCAGGCAATATCCGAGGAGCAGGAGAATGGACGACTTAGGCATAAGCCATTCATCAGGAGTTAGGCTGGTGAGTCGGGCAGAGGGACAAAGCTGAAGCCAGGTGCCCACTCGCAGGCACCTCCTCCTACTGACCTTGATCACGACCTCTCCTCCCATCACCAAACCATCATCTCCCAGACTATCCACAATCTTATCACCTCTGGGCCTCTCTCATCCACAACCTCCAACCTCATTGTCTGTGAACCATGTTCTCCCCGATTCTACCTCCTTCCTTTGATTCACAAACCCGATTGCCCCAATCGACCTATTGTCTCAGCCTCCACCTGTCCCATCTGAATCATCTCTTCCTACCTCGTCACAATCTTACTTACCCACTGCAGGAAATGTGCATTAATATTCGTGACACCTCTTTGCACTTCACCTCCTCCATGAATTTCGTTTCCCTGGCCCCCAACGTGTTATCTTCACCATGTACATCCCGTCCCTGTACAAATTCATCTGCCATGGCAGAAATCTGCAAGCATTCCATTTCTTAATCTCACACCATCCCAACCAGTACCTTTCCACAGACATCCTCATCCACCTGACTGAACTAGTCCTCACAATGAACAACTTATCTTTCCAATCTTCCCACTTCCTCCATCGAAACGGTTAGCCATGGGTATCCACATGGGACCTTGGTATGCCTGCCTGTTTGTCAGATACGCGAAACTGTCCATCTTTCACAGTTACTCAGGCACTATCCTCCGCCTGTTCCTCCGCTACATCGGTGAATGCATTGGTGCCACTTGGTGCTCCAAAGAGGAGCTCGAATAGCTCACCAACTTTACCAACAGCTTCTACCCCGACCTCAAATTTACCCGGATCACCTTGGCAACTTCCCTCACCTTCATGGACCTCTCCATCACCGTCTCTGGCGACTGACTAATTATAGCCATATACTACAAGCTCACGTACTCCCACAGGTATCTAGACGACATTTCCTCCAACCTTACCTCATGTATAAACTCCATTCCTTATTCCCAATTCCTCCTCCTCCACCACATGTGTTCCCAGGATGACCAATTACACCTCAGAAACACACAATTGGTCTCCTTTTCGCACCATCATAAATTGCCTTCCCACGTGGTTGACAACGCCGTCCAGCACATCTCCTCCACTTCACACACCAAGTCCCTTAAACCCCACGCCACTCAACGCAACAAAGACAGAACCTCCTGGTGCTCATCTTCCACCTAACCAACCTCCGCATTGAACGCATCATATCCTGCCGCTGATGCCACCTCCAAATAAACACCACCACCAGAGATATATTTCGTTACCCAGCTCTGCCAGTATTCTGAAAAGACCATTCCCTCCACGACCCCCTCTTCATGTCCACACTTCCCTCTACCAGACCACAACCCTCTAGTGGCATGTTTCACTGCCAAGAAAAGAGGGATGAAGCTAGCACCCTCACTATACCCCTTATCTCCAACCAAGGCCCGAAGGGATCATTCCTCATCCGTTAGAAATTCACCTGTACAGCTACTAATGTCATCTCCTGCATCCGTTGCCCCTAGTGTGGTCTCCTCTACATCAAGGGGACAGGACACCTTCCTGCATATCATTTCCGAGAACATCTTTGGGAAACCTGCCCCCACGAACTTCACCGTCTCGTGGCTGAACACTTCAGCTCTCCCTCCTCCACCGTGAAAGACATGCAGGTCCCGGACCTCCTCCACTGCCAAACCTTTACCACCCAACGCCTGGAGGAGGAACGCTACACATTCTGGCTTAGGTCTTCGAACAGCACACGGGATAAATGTGAATTCGAACAGTTTCGTCATTTAGCCTCCCCCAAACACAAGCCTTCAACTTGCCACCGCCCTCTCGACCCATTCCATCACTGCCACTTCTGAACTATTATGTTCTCCCTCCTATTCATCCATCTATTGCTTTCTAGCTATTTCCCCTCAACCCCACAACACTTGTATTTATGTCTCAGCCCCAACACACAAATCTTTTCCTGAGGATGGGCTTAAGCCTGAAAACTGAATTCTCCTACTCCTCGAATGCTCCCTGATCTGCTGTGTTTTTCCAGCATCACACTACCAACTCGGATCTCCAGCATCTGCAGTCCTAACTTTATCTTTGGAATTGTCAATGACGTTGGTGTGAAGATATCCCTTGATTACAGAAATCACAGTGTGCCTGAGTTTTCCATTTATTTTGAGTGAGGGCAGGCTGGATCTGAGACGAATGCTTAAGACCGAAACAACGGGAATGGGATCAGATAGCGAAGTAAAGGCGGGCTGAAGTGAAGTGGAAAGTTCCATCAGAAGATGGGTCAATACAACTGCCCAACATCACACAGATTGTAAAAGACACACAGAAGGAGCAAAGCCCCTTCAGTGCAGGCACAATGACAGGTAAAGTGGAAAGGAGACAATACAACACACTGAGGCGTAGTGGAATTATTTATGTGAAAGGATTCGATATATAAGCTACTTTACATATGATGTGCCCTCAGATTGGAAAAAGGAATTTTCTGCAGTGTAACGGCGACATTTGCCTGTGACATCACAATGTTGAGAGACACTGACATAGTTCCTTCTGTAGCAGCGTGGCCTCGTGAAAGCGTGATCCTCCCATAAACCAGAATTCAATACTTCAAAGTTCTCCTCTGCACTGTACAACTTATTTGCTGTTCCTGTAGTCAGATCTCAATCGCTTCTCAGTGTATCTTCTTCTGCTTCCTGCTTCACGAAAACACTTGAAATGTGAAGGAAGCAACTTTCCACTTTCACCAATCTTTTGTAACTCCCGAGTTGGCACAGGTACGAGTGACCGATTGGCATTCTCTGGTGCTCTCACTCTGGTAGGATCCGAATGATAAAGTGCACTGTGTCTGATCTGCAGAATGTCTCCACCGGGACGATGCTGTTTATTCCATCCCCGGGGACTGAGCTGTCTCTATTGGCAGAGTATTCCGCCATTTCCCTCCACTTGCAGGCATTATGCGAGGGTGTAAGTGATGATATGCTCTGAAGCTTCCTCTCCCGGGCACAGCCAGGTGCAAGAACGCCGCTGGAACTCAGCAACTTTGATTGCGAACTTCCTCCAAATATCATTTATTTGAGAGAGAGAGAAAGATGCTGAGCTGGTAGGAAAGAAAGAAATGAGCTATGGACTCTCTTCTCTCAGTGAAATACCAGTAAGTGCATTTTTGTGCTGCCCATTTGATGTTCAGAATCAATCTTCGGGGAACAATCCTGCTGAAAGGCTTTTGTTTCAGAGGCGTCGGCTTCTTTGCTGCAATCGGGCATCAGTTAACATTTGATGAAGTGACTCCGAATGAAACCCTCACTCGCTGAGAACCAGCCCCACAGCCAGGAGGAGCGGGGCTGCAGGTCGTCCAAAGTGGAAGGGAGGATGAAAAGCTAGCTATTATATTTATCCCTCAACCACTCTGTCAAAGAGGCAGGGAGAGGGACGGCAGAGACGTGTGACGTCATTCACTTGCCTGCAGAAGCCGTTCAGCCCATCGAGTCCACGGCAAATCTCGATCGCTTGCTTCTTTCTGAGGTTATTCATCATTCGTGGTGCTTATTCTAATAATAGGAAACTGTGTCTGTGTCGAAATGTTGTCTCCAACATACTGATCCATATGTCATTCACGGATGTTCATTTCACCAGAGGACCCTGCTGTGTGACATAGGTGGGGAAAAACTGCAAGGCGTCATGGGCATGGTACACGCCACAACTGATTTCTCTCACTTTTGCCAGTGTATTCCCAGCTCAGGCAAGTGACTTTGTGAATCAGGTCATAACAGACCGACAGAGAACAGCAAAATGTTCTTCCATAACTTCAGACATGTGTTTCCTCAAATGTATAAATGTGGCGGGTGTATCTATTTCAGATAACATTGAGTGTACGGACGTAGAAGGCTCATCAATATGTAATGCGAAGAACAGAGCACTGTTATAGCGAAACTCTGGCAGTGGCAGTGCATACACTGAAAGCTGGAATTGTCAGCGAGCAGAGAATGCTTTTCATTCATTAATTTTATGGATTATGCGCCCAACACGATCCCTCTGGGCGCCCTGTTATCGCTGATCACAGCCGTTTCCCGCAGTCATCAGGTTTTTGTAGCATGTACCTTCAAGGATGATGTCAAAACATCTTCACTTTTATTGTCTGATACACCATGGCACAGATGTGTCCCGGCTGTGTCAATACAACCACTCTGTATTTTTCTGTGTTGTACACTTCTATGGCTCTGCCCTGGGATGAGCTTCATCATTCGCAATGAATGAGATAGTTTCACAGAGTAGAGGCGTTGGGGACTATTCAGCCCATTGGGGCTGGACTTCCTCCCTCTGGAGATGCAGTAAATCTGTCCCAACTGCCCTCACATTTACCTGTAGCCGTCCAAATTAATTCTCAAATAAATTTGAAATTACTGCTGAATCTGCATCCAGCTGTGTTTGAAACTGTTCTAGATGCTCAGAACGTACTCAGTAAAATAATCTTCACATTTCCACCCTGAATTATTTGCCAGTTACCTGATATTAGTACTAAAATTGCAGCACTAACAATTTCTCTCTTTCTCTCTCTCTGTAAGTTAAATATCCTGGAAGCAAATCTGCTCCTGGTCCAAATCACTGCTTAACCTTCTCAGCTCCAAGGAGAATTATCTGAGCTTCTGCTAACACTCCATAAAAAAGAAACCTACCTTAATTTTATTTTATTAGTATCATAGAGATGTACAGCACAGAAACAGGCCCTTCGGTCCAAATCGTCCATGCAGCCCAGATATCCTAAATTAATCTAGTCCCATTTGTCAACACTTGGCCCATATCCTTCTAAACCTTTCCTAATCACATATCCAATCAGATGCCTTTTAAATGATGTAATTGTACCAGCCTCCACACTTTCTCTGGCAGCTCATTCAATACACGAACCACATTCAGCTTGCAAACATTGCCCCTCAGATCCCTTTAAAATCTTTTCCCTCATACCTTAAGCCTGTGCCCTCTGGTTTTGGACTCACCAACCCTTGGGGAAAGACCCTGGTTGTTCAACCTATCCATGTCCCTCACGATTTTGTCAACCTATAAGATCAACTCTCAGCCCGAGCCTATTCAACGTCTCCCAATAGTTCAAACCTTTAACCCTGGCAACATCTTTGCACATCTTCTCGGAATCCTTTCAAGTTTTGTAATATCACTCCTTCAGCGGAGAGACCAGGACTGAAGGCAGCATTCCAGAAGTGGCTGAATCAACGTCCTGTAGAGCCGCAAAATAATTTTGCGACTCCTGTACTCAATACACTGACAAATGAAGGCAAGTGTACGAAACACCTTCTTCCCTACCCTGCCTATCTATGATTGTACTTTCAAGGAACTATGAACCTGCACTCCAAAGTCTCTTTGTTCAGCAACACTCCCCAGGACCTTCCCAATAAGTACGCAAGTCCTGCCACGATTTGCCTTTCCAAAATGCAGCACCTCACATTTATCTGAATTAGACTCTATCTGCCACTACTCAGCCCATTTGATTGAAGTCCCATTCTACTCGGAGGTAAACTTCTTCGTTGTACACTACACCTCCAATTTTGATGTCTACTGTAAACCAGTGACCATACTCATATATTCACATAGAAATAATTGATATAAATGATGAAAAGCAGTGGACCCTGCACCGATCCTTACAGCACATTGCTCATCACAGGTCTCCAGTCCGAAAAGCAATCCTCCACCATGAACCTCTGTCTCCAACCGTCCAGCCAATTTTGTATCCAAATAGCTTGTTTTCTCAAAACCCATGGTGTCTAACTTGCTAACCAGTCTGTTCTGAAGAACCTTGTTGCATGTCTTTCTGAAGCCCAAGTCAATGATTTCCATGGACAAAGCCATGCTGACCATTCCTAATAATTTCTTACCTTTCCAATTACATCTGAATCCTGTCCCTGAGAAGCCCTTCCAACAACTTACCTGATTTCAGGCTCACCAGTGTATTGTTCCCTGGACTTTCCTCGTCACCTTTCTCAAATAATGCAGCACCACATCTGTGGTTGTCGGTGATATAAGAACCTCAGCAACGTGCCCAGAAATCATTTCCCTAGCTTCCCACAAGGTTCTGGGATTCACCTGATCATGCACCAGGGATTTATCAATCTTGATGCATTATATAAGATCCAGTACCTCCTCCCAACTAATATGGACAAATGTCAAGTGAACACTATTTATTTCTCCAACCTCTCTCACTTCCATGACTGATTTCAGTAAAAGCTGACATGAAATCATCGTGTATCATCTCTCCTATCTCCTACAGTTACACAGACAGCCTTGTTGATCTTTCAGGATCCCTATTCTCTGTCTGGTTACTCCTTTGCCCTTCGTGTATTTGTAGAACCTCTTTGGATTTTCCCTAAGCCTTTTTCCCAAAGTTACCTGATGTCCCGTTTTTGCCCTCCTGGTTTTCTGCGAGTATACTCCTACTGGCCCTATACTCCTCCAGGGATTCACTCAAACCCAACTGTCTATGTTTGCCATATCCCTCCTTCATATTCTTGACCAGATCCTCAATTTCTCTCGACAGGCAGCATTCTGTACAGCTACCAGCCTTGGCCTTAACAGGAACATACTCTCTGCATACTACAGACCTATGGAGGCAATGGCAGATGAGGACAGAGTTCAGTAAAGAGGTTGTGTTGGGAAAGCTAACAGCCTAAACGTATATGCATCTCCTGGCCCTGATGGAATGCATCCAGGGGACTATTAGAGATGACAGAGGGTAAACAGCAACTGTACTCGTGATAGTTCACGAAAAGTTGCTGGACTCTGGGAGGGTTCTGACAGACTGGAAAGCTGAAAATGTATTGCCAATATTTTAAAGTAGACCTGTTAGCTTAACTTGAGGACCAAGTGTCAGAGTTCACACTTAAGATGATGTAGAGCAAGGTGTGCAGAGGCCGCTGTAAGTCTACACAGGGATAAGGATAGGTGATGTGAGTGGGTAAGTGTCTGGCAGATGGAGGAAAATATTGGGAAACGTGAGGTCCTTCATTTTGTTCGGACTAACAGCAAAATAGATTATGAAATGATGCAGTGCAGAAGGAGCTGGTTGACCTTGTGCATGAATCACAGGAAGTTGGTTTGCAGGTGCAGCAGGTAATTAAGACAGTGAAGGAAATATTGTCCTTCATTGCTAGAAGGATGGTTATGCTGCAGCTGTACAGGGTGCTGGTCAGGCTACACCTGAAATACTGTGTACAGGTTTGGTCTCCTTACATCAGGAAGGATGGACTGGCACTGGCGGGGGTGCAGAGGAGGCTCACTAATTGGAGTCTGCAGTTGAAAGGGTTGCTGTATGTGGAGATATTGAGTAGACTGGTGCAGTATACATTGGAATTTCAAAGAATGGCAGGTTTTATAGGAAAAAAACAAATTTATGAAGGGAGTAGATAAGATAGAAGCAGGGAGGCTATTTCCGTTGAGGCCTGGGCAAACTAGCGAGCATAGCGTCAAAATAAGGGGGTATCAGATTTAGAACTGAGTTGATGAGGAACTTCTTCAGCTAAAGGGTTGTGAATCTGTGGAATTCCATGCTGAATGCAGCAGCTGAGACTTACATCTTGAATGCCTTTTGCTCAATAGGTAAATTTACGAACAGGAAAGGGATTAAGGGTTACGGTGAGAGAGCAGGAAAGCGGAGTGAGGTCATGAAAAGATCAGCCCTGGTCTTATTGAATGGCAGTGCAGGCTTGAGGGGCCACTTGGTCTAATCCTGCTCCTATTCCTTCTGTTCTTATGTTCCCACTTTCCAGCCGTCCCTTTATGTGGGGTTTGCAAAGAAATATTGGAAGATCTTGCCTTGTACCGTCAAAATTCACCTTTGTCCAATTTAGAACATGAACTTTTAGATCTTTTCAAAATAGTGGAATTATCAGAATTCCAACAGTGGGGAAGCAGGCCATTCAGCCCATCACATCCACACTGACCCTCAGAGACTCCCACCCTAGCCAGGTAATGCTGCATTTCCCATGGATACTCCACCAAGCGTGCACTTCCCTGAACACGATAGGCAATTCAGCCTGGATAGTCCATCCAACATCTTTAGATAGTGGAAGGAATCCACAGCAACTAGACGAAACCCACGCAGATAATAACAACAGGGTGATCATCTCTTTATTTCTCAGTTCCACGCAAATAACTTCACTGGACGTACTCCCATGAATATCATCCCTAAGCATAATTATAATGCTATCCCTAATCAAAAACACCTCTCCACCTCCTCTCATATCCCCGTTTCTATGCTTCCTTTTGCGTCAATAACCTGCAACATTAAAATGCCAGTCCTATCCATCCCTGAGCCTCGCTTACATAATACTCATGATATCCCAGTGCCCACGTTCAAAACCATACCCTGAGCCGATCTGCCTTCCCCGTCAGGTCTCTTGCACTGAAATAAGTGCAGTTTAACTGCTCAGTCATACCTCGTTTGCTGACTTGCCCTTGCCTGCCGTGACTATTTGACTTGTGAACTGTACCAGCCTCAGACTTACCTCTTTTCTTACTCTCTGTTTGAGTTTACCACCACTCCTTCACTGGTCTAGTGCCTCCCGAGTAGCACTCGCAAATCTCCATGCCCGGATATTAGACACCTTCCAATTCAGATATAATCCATCCTTCTTATGAATGTCAACTCTACTCCAGAGAAGATTACAATGATACAAAAATATGAATCCTACACTAGCTCCTTAGCCACTCAGCCACTTCCTCCATCCTGCTATTCCTCCTCTCACTAGCATGTAGCACCCGGAGTAAACTAGATATTACGACCAACGAGGACCTATTTTCCAAGGCTAATTTGCTACATTGTCTCTTCAGGACCTAATCCCTTTATCTTCCTATGTCATTGGGACCAAAGTACAACGATCTCCCAGTGGTCATTCTCCCCTTTGAGATTAGTCTGCTCCCTCTCTGAGACATCCTTGACCCTGACTCCAAGGAGGTACTATCCTATTCTGACGTCTCACTGTCAGCTGCAGAAACGGCAGTCTGTACCCTACACCAGAGACTCCCTACTCATCATTGTTCACCTGGAACCTGATATACGTCTCCTTACATTAGAGACAGTCTCAGTACCAGTACCTTGGCTGTCAGTGCTATATTCCACTGAAAGTTTATGACCACCTACATTTTCCAGATCACTATACTTGTTTCAGATGGTAATAGTCACAGATGGGAATACTCCTCTACCTACCTCCCTCTCCTAAAGTTCCGAGATGTAATTCATCTACATGAGTGTACCTGCAGTTTTCCGGCTGAAACTGCCATCTATCACACACCCTGATTCTTGATAATTCTTCATTACCATTAAGCACTGCTCCCTCTGATCCATGCAATCCAAGAGGATTTACATCCTCACTTCCTGCAGACTATCAGTATCATTGAAACTCTTCCTAATCTCCGACATCCTCTAGGAAGTGCACAACCCTTTTCGAATGACCATCTCTGCACCTTAATCTGTAGACCCAGAAACAGGCAGAGTCTTACAGCTTTACAAAAAACTACTGTAGAACACATTAGTACTTGTATTTTATATTTAAAATATTCAACCAAATGATCTTAAGACAGGTATTTAAACTAATAAACTCTCACCCTACTGAATGTTGTGGATTTTGAGAAATAAAACAGACCAAAATTTACATTTTAAGAGACTGAAACCCACTGAGCTGATCCCCGGCTGTGAGTCACAGACATACAGCACGGAAACAAACCCTTCCGTCAAACTCGTCCATGCCGACCAAAAGTCCGAACCTAATCTCTAACCATTTGCCAGCACTTTTTCGATATCCCTCTAAACCCTTCCTATTCATATACCCATCCAGATGCCGAATAAATGTTGCAATTGTATCAGCCTCCACAACTTCCTCTGGCAGCTCATTCCATTAACGCACCACCGTCGTGTGAAAAAGTTGTCCCTTAGGTCCCTTTTATATCTTTCCCCTCTCACGCTAAAGCTATGCCCTCTAGTTCTAGATTCCCCCTCCCCAGTGAAAATACCGTGTCTATCTATCTGATGCATGCTCATGATTTTATAAACCTGAGGTCACGAGTCAGCCTCCGACACTGGAGGGAAAACAGTGCCTATACAGTCTCTCCCTGTTGCTCAAACCCTGGCAACATCCTTGTAAATCTTTTCTTAAAACTTTCAAGTTACACAACATCCTTCTGATAGGTGGAGAACAGAATTGCACACAATATTGATAGATGGCCAAACCAATATCCTGAACAGCCGCAACAGGACCTCCCAACTCCTGTACTCAATACTCTGATGAATAACGGAAATCATACCAAATATCTTCACTATCCTATCTACCTGTGCCTCTACTTTCGAGGAATTTTGAACCTGGGCAGCAAGGTCTCTTTGTTCAGCAACACTTCCCAGGACCTGACCATTGTGTGTTTCAGTCCTGCTAAGCTTTGCTTTTCCAAAATGCAGCACCTTGCATTTATCACAATTAAACTCCATCTGCCACTCCTCAGCCCATTTGCCCATTTGATCAAGATCCTATTGTAATCTGAGGTAACCTTCTTCACTATACACTACACGTCCAATTTTGGTGTCATCTGCAACCTTACTAACGATACCTACTAAGTTCACATCCACTTCATTTATATATACGAATTGGAAGTAGAGGACCCAGCACTGATCCTTGTGTCACTCCACTAGTCACAGGTCTCCAGGGAAAAACAACCCTCCACCACTACCATCTTCTACCTTTGAGCCAGTTCTGTATCCAAATGGCTATTTCTCCTTGTATTCCGTGAGATCTAACCTTGCCAACCAGTCTCCCATGGCAACCTTGCCGAAGACCTTACAGAACTTCTTATCGATCATAGCTACTGCTCTTCCCTCATCAATCCTCTTTGTTACTTCTTCAAAAACCAGCTCAATCATGTACATGACACATGATTTCCCACACACAAAGCCTTGCTGACTATCCCTAATCAGTCCTTGCTTTTCCAAATACATGCAAATCCTGTCGCTCAGGGTTCCCTCAAACAACTTTTCTGGAGTTGTTGTGTAGAAGTTGTACAGGATATATGAAGGGTTTGGAGGGATATGGGCCGGGTGTTGGCTGGTGGGACTAGATTGGGATGGGGTATCTGGTTGGCATGGACGGGTTGGACCGAAAAGATCTGTTTCCATGCTGTACATCTCTATGACTCTATGTTGGTGGGGCCTCTTCTGGAATACTGTGTTTAGTTCCGGTTGTGCTGTTATAGAAGGATATTAATAAATCGGAGCGGGTTCAGAAGAGATTTACTGGGATGTGCAGTGAATGGAGGGATTGTGTCACAGGAGAAGCTGGATAGGCTGGGACATTTTTTCACTGGAGCGTAGGAAGTTGAGGGGTTACCTTAGACGTTTATAAATTCATGTGGAGTGTAGATTAAGTGAATGGCTGGGGGAGGGGGGTTGCGGATTCAAGACCCAGGTGCGTACAGTTTGAGAAGAAGAAGGTTTAAAAAAGAAATGGGGGATTTTTAAAAATTTATGTGTGAGGTGAACTCCCAGAAAAGAGGCAGCTGTGAATACAATATTGAAAGACATTTAGCCAAGTACATAAATAGGAAATATTTGGATGAATGTGGACCAAGCGGTGGCACGTGCAATTAGATTAGTTTGGAATTATGGTCGACACAGACTGGTTCATCCACAGGGTCTGTTACTGTGCTGTATAACATTATGACTAACTCTCACTAGCTCTGTGAATTCCTCCATCCTCACAACTCTCGCGATCACTGTCACCTCATCCAGGCTAAACTCTTCCTTATCTCTGGAATACCTCTCTCGCCTCAGAACCATCACTATCTTTGGTATCACAAATGTCTCAATCTCTGTAACATCCTCCAATCTCCTCCCATGTCATCACCCTCACGATGTCTAATCTTGACAATTCTCACAAATCTGTCCTCTACAGTAAACACTGATGCCAAATTTTCGTTTAGTATCCCTCCCACAACCCCATCTTCTGTGTCTCCAAACATAGGCTGCCTAGTTGATCTTTAAGGAGCCCTATTGTCTCTCTAGTAACCCATTTGCTCTTAATGTATTTATAAAAACCCTTTGGATTATCCTTAACCCTATTCGCCAAAGCTATGCCCTGTCCCCTTTTTGCCTTACTGATTTCCCTCTTCAGTGTACTCCTCTTGCATTTATACTCGATGGATGCTTGGGATTTTTGGACTGGAATAAATACAAAATATTACATCTTGATAAAACAAACGAGAGCAGGAGTACACTGATTAAAAGTCGGGCTTGAATAGTGATATGGAACAAAGAGACCGAGGGGTTCAGGTTTTTGAAGTACATGTCACATGCAGACAGGGTGGTTAAGAAGGTGTTTAGCATATTTGCCTTCATTGCTAAGATCTTTGAGTATAGGAATTGAAACGTTATGTTGAGGCTCTACAGGTTGTTGGGGAGGCCTCTTTTGGAATACTGTGCCCAGTTCTGGTTGTGCTGCTATAGGAAGGATATCGACAAATTGGAGCGGGTTCAGAAGGGATTAACCAGGATGTTGATGGGAACGGATAGTTTGAATTATAAGCAGAGGCTGGATAGGCTGGGACTTCATTCTGTGCAGCGCATGAGGCGAGGGGTGACCTTATTAGAGGTCGATAAAGTCCTGAAAACTTTTGGTAATGTGAACAGTAGGTGTCCTTTCCAGGAGGGGGCGCAATTCAAGAGTGGGTACATACTTTTTAAGGTGAGTGAAGGAAGGCTCTAAAAAGACGTTCCGGATTTTTTTTTCTTTTTTCACAGAGTGTGGTTCACATGTGGAATAAACTTGCAGAGGATGAGGTAGGTGTGAATAAAAATTTCAATTTCAGGGTGGCACAGTAGCTCAGCGGTTAGCCGTGCTGCCTCACAGCGCCTTGGACACTGGTTCGATTCCTGCATTGGATGACTGTCCATGTGGAGTTTTCATATTCTTCCCCATGTCAGCTTGTGTTCCTCCAGGTGCTCCCGTTTCCTCCCACAATTCACAGATATACAGGGTAGGTGAACTGGCCGTGATCAATTGCCCACAGTGTTCAGAGATGATTAGGTTTAGTGCATTAGTCAGGAGTAAAAGGGTAGGGGAATGGGATTCTAATAGGGTAAAACATTTGGACCCGTATATCAACAGGGAATGCTAGGATGGATCTGGACCAAGTGGAGGCCGCTGCGATTAGTTCAGTTCGAAATTATGGTCGACCCGGACTGGTTGGACCACAGGGTCTGTGTCAGTGCTGTATAACTTTATGACTCTAACACTTGCTATCTCGGCAAATTCATCTATGCTCAGAACTCTCCGTCGATGCCATCTCTTCCAGCCTAACAACTCTTCCTTATCTCGATAATTCCTCTCCAGCCTCAAAACCCGAAAACCTCTATCACAAATATCTCTGTAACATCCTCCATCCTCACAATACTTTCCAAATTTCATCTACTCCAGCTTCATTATCTTCCCTATTTCTAATCCCCTTTAGGCTCTCAAAGCTCTGCTATATGTGCCTTCCTTTATTTCCAGCTTTCAGGATGCCCAATGTTTATTCTTCATTTGATGATGGCCCTTTCTGATTACTGCGCTCAGCTTCTGAATTTCCTCTTAAAACTGTCCATCTCACTTTCCTCCCAAAAACATCAACCAACCATATGTCATCTATTCTAGTATCACCTTTTCTGACCTGATGTCCAATGGAGCCTGTCATATTCCTATAATAAACATCTCAGTGGTCGACAGAACAGAAAAAGGCTCTGGTGGCCCATCGGGTCTGTGAGAAAGAAAACTACCACCGAACTATCCTCATCAATTTTCCAGTACTAGTGGAAAAGGGTTATCTATAATGGCATCGCAAGTGCACACTAAATACATCTTAAATGTTTTTGGGATTTCTGTGTCTCCCACCCTCACAGACAGTGAGGTTGAGTGCAACTGTTCCTCGATGATGACATCACCCACAGGAACACAGAGTAGCTGGGTCTGTGCCAACCACAGATTGCCCACACATTGGGATGGATGGCAGATTCCCTGAGAGGGGGCACAGGAGATTTACCAGGATGGTTCAAGGAATGGGGGATTTTTGTTGCAGGGACATGGATGTTAACGATGCATATCAAGAATATCCATCTTCAATAGATGGACGGTCCTTCTCAAACTTTTCACTTGCCTGGGCTGGGTAACCTTCAGGTTATACCACCACCAGACATCTCTCCCGAATGAGTGAGCAGCTCTGTGGTCTGGGAGGACAATGCTGCCTTTAACTTTCACACAATGATGCCACTGTACCCCGGGGATGGGGAGAATGAATGCTGAAGGTGGTGGATGTGACA
The DNA here is from genome assembly GCF_020745735.1 of Hemiscyllium ocellatum. Lineage (NCBI taxonomy): Eukaryota > Metazoa > Chordata > Chondrichthyes > Orectolobiformes > Hemiscylliidae > Hemiscyllium > Hemiscyllium ocellatum. The sequence continues at coordinate 2,222,019 of NC_083454.1, forward strand.
CCACTCAGGCGCAGTGCTTTGTCCTGGAGGATGTTCACTTTCTTTAATATTGTTGTGGGCTGCAATGATGCAGGCAAGTGGAGAATGTTCCAACATAATCCTGATGTGTGCCTTATAGAGAGCAATCAGACATTGGGGGATCAGGGGTTTGGGGAAACGGAGATTGTTCTCCTTGTAACAGAGGAAATTGAGGGTAGCTGTGGCAGAGAAGTTTACAAATTATATAAATTAGGATGATAAACCTTACACTCATCAGCTCATCATTAAAGGATTACAGAACACATTGAAGGTTTGGGGAGATCGATTAAGAGGATGGTTTGATTCAAAGGAGAACTTTTATTCAGCAAATGGGAATGAGCTGGAACACAACACTCCCACACAATGTGAATATCCAGGTCCTGATGAATTTAGTAATTCTGTCACAGTTTAGCATTACAAATACTGAGATTACCACCTGAATGTCCACCTGTAATACAAGTTTATAAAATCCGTCACTGGCAGATCAAGTTAGAAACTCGCACCATCCCCTCCTCCTGGCCCCGGATGACTGTACACATTACCCCTTGTGGAGGTCAGCAGTCAATTTAGGGGGAAATCTGTGGATTTCTAGGAGATTCCACATTGGGATCCCATGTGACTGAACATAGCAGATCTTTGACACATTGAAGAAAATGGTCCAAGAGTCAGTGAGATGTGGGGAACAGTAATTACTTCATTTTTTTTCATTCTGTGTTGCCGCTGTGCCTCCTCAATACGACATGGGGTGTGAAAGGCTCATGCAGCTCGATAGGCAAGTTGTCTCCCTTCTGACCAATGGGCAGCAAGCTCCTCCCAGTCATTCCAAAGAGTCTCTGTGAAGAGATAACAACTGCTTCCCACTGCCCAGTGCTCCCAGGAAAGGTTTAGAGGAATGAGGGGTGTAAAATCTCCGAGAAAAGGCAAAACAGTAAAGTTTCAAAACGATTATAAACAGTTTACACACGGGGATTCATTGGAGAAGTGGGCAACAAGTTGGCAAATGGAGTATCACTTGGGGTAATGTGAAGTTGTTCATTTTGGAGGAGATAATAAAAGAACAGAGTATTATTTAAATGATGGAAACTGTAAAAAGCTGCATCACAAAGGGACCAAGGGTAATTGTGCATGGAACACAATTACAACAGGGAATCAGGATGGGGAATCGAATGTTTTCGTTATTGCAAGAAGTTTTCTGTGTAAGAGTTTGGAGTATATACCTGAGAGTAACTTTATAAAGTGCAAGTGAGACCACATCTGGAGTAATGAGAGAACTTTTGGTCCCTTTATTTAAGGGAATACATAATTTCATCAGAGGCATTCAGACAAGATTAACTGGGATGATCCCTGGCTTGCAGGGAATATCTTTTAATAAAAGGCTGAAGAAGTTGGGACTCTTCTCACTGGATTTGGGAACAATGAGAGGTGACTTCATTGTAACATGCAGGATTTTTAAGGAGTTTGACAGGGTAAATACTGAGAGGATGTTTCCCATCATAAGGGAACCTGGAACCAGACTCTGGGTCAGTCACCGAATCAAGGGTTCTGTTTTGAATTCATCAAGTTTAAGGCAACACTGGCACAGGTCAGATGTTTCAGTAGCAATGGAGCTGGGGTGAGGAGGAGACAAGCAACATTAAGAGATTGGAATTCCTGGGGTTTGTGATTGTGTAGATGCCTGATGACAAGGTCAGCTTGGTGTCAGAATATGGGAGCAATATTGTGAAGAGTGTAGTTCTACCTCAGACAGCTCCCAGGGAGAGGGAGGGGCTCAGCAGTAAGGGAAAGTGATTTGTAATAGCAACTGAAGGCAATGGGTTTAAATATTGAAAAGTTCCATTGCAGGAAATTGCAGCCAATTGAGTAATGGAAGCGTGGTAAGCAGTTTAATAACTGGTAAACAGTGTAGAAATGGACAGGGATGATGGGGAAGTCGAACTGGACATTGTCTGTGTACATGTGAAACCTAACACGGTGCTTTTGGACGATGTCACCTCCTGGCAGTACGTAGGTGAGAAAGGGAAGGGAGACGGGAGATGGAGCAGCATTTTCCAACAACCTTGAAGTCAAATATTAGTTAGTAGCAGAATGGGTGAGCAGGAGATAACCAGAAAAGACAGACAGAACAAGGAATAATATCTGTGATTTGGGGAGGGGGACGAGGAGGAGTCCGACTCCAAAACTGCTATTTCTACATTAGTGACATCACCCAACCCCACCCTGGTCTCAGCTCATTTACTGAAATACTCATCCATCCTTGTGTTATCTCCAGACTTCATTATTCAAACACACTCCTGGCCAGCCTCCCACATTCAACTTACATGTAATCTCAAGAATATCTGAAATTCTCCTGCCCGAGTGCTCACTTGCTCTAAAACTTGTTGATCCATCAAAAAGCTCCTATTTACAAGCAACAATTTAAAATTCTCTCCCTTGATGTAATTCCTGGCTGTGAACATCCCTGTCTCCCTGCACCACACAACCTGTGAGACCACAACAACTCATTTTCTTTTAGACTCCAAATGATGCATTTATTCATTGCTTCACCGGATTAGCTGTTTATACTGTTGCCAAGGCAACAGTCTGGAATTCTCACACTAACCTTATCAGACTTGCCTTCCTCCTTGAAGGTATTCCTGAAAACCTGCTTATTTGGCAATAGTTTTGATCACCTGATCTAATATCCCCAATCTGTGGCCTTATGTCAGAAATTCTCAATAGTATTTCTGTGAAATTATAAAAATAATAAACAAACTGTTGTTTATTTGCACATACACTGTCAACTCTTCAATGTCGCTGAGTGAATAATCTGTAACAGCTCTTACCCAACCACATTGTGGGAGCACCTTCACCACACAAACTGCAGCTGTACAAGGAAATCAAACATCATCCTCTCCACAGGCAATGGGGCTTTAATCAATGGTATCTGTGGAGGGAGAAACACACAGTTGATATTTCAGGGAGTGCTAAATGCATTACAGGGAATCAAAATGTTGCAGAATTTGATGGTCAGAAATGAAAGGAAAATGCACTTTTGTTGGAAAAACGAATTATTCATTGGCAAAGATATTGTGGAAAATTCAGTCCGTTTAGAGAGCAGCACATTGTCAGGGGTTGGGCAGCAGAGGAAAATTAACTTACAAAAGGTCTGTGAAAGTAACAGTAAAACACTAAACAACCCAAACATCCTGGCTCCCCTTCCCACTCCAAAAATGACCTCCACCGCCAAATCCCAGGCATCCAATGCTTGGTGGAAGAAAGCCTCATCATGTGATCAGATCCTCCAACCACATGGGACCAATGTGGATTTCACCAGTTTCCTCATTTCCACTACCCCCACCTTCTCCCAGATCCAGCCTTCCAACTCGGCACCACCTTCTTGTCCATCTTTCTTCCCACCGATTGGCTGCTGCTTGACCGGCTGTGCTTTTCCAGCATCACACTCTGACATTGAAAACACCCTGACTCTGACACTCTGTAAACCCTGCCCTATCACTCACTGCCAGGCAAAGCTGCGCATGTGTCTCCCTGCAGCTGGCCCCTCACAAAGTTGGTGGCCACACACGCGTCCCGCAGATCACTGCCTCCAATGAAGATGGCAGCTCCTACTCACGTCATTCACCATTTGAAGCATTTTCCCGTTTGCCACAAACACGGGCCTGGGATTTTCAGATTTGTGTTTTCCGATGTGCACTAAGTTCTGTAAAACATCTCAGCCCGTTCCATTAAAATTTCCTTCTCTTCCTGATCAATGTGTCTTTCCTTAACCGCGCCCTGCACCTTCACACATGTCCAATGCCTTGGTCACAACACACAATGTGCTGTCAGTGAAGCTAATCACATGGTTGAGTATAACCACGCCCCTCATTCACTCAGATTGGTTGGAGGACCAACTGGCATTGCCTGGTGCTCCAGTCCCATCCCCATCGTCTTATTGGTCCTGCGCTAAGATCAATCAGCAGAGGCCCATTGTGGGCTGGAGCATGCTCAGTGCTTCCTGCTTTTGCTGCTGTTCATCAGGTATAAGAGTGAGGATTCATTCCCGTTTCTCCTAATATCAGACAATAGCAACAACTACCTGCATTGTATGGAGCCTTTCACACTGACAAATCTCCTAATTTGCTTCACGAATGCTGATAAACGTTGATTAAAACGAACTTTAAGATACATCTTTCAGGAGTACAGAGAGGGTTTAGGAGGTAATTGAGGTGTTTTTTAAAAAAAAGATTAGATTACTTAAACAAATCGTCTAAAGAGCAACCCACCCAGACGTATTCCCCTACATCTAACACTACAGGCAAGTTAGCATGGCCAATTCCCCCTACCCGCACATTTTCCTGTGGGAGGAAACCCACGCAGACATGGGGAGAATGCGCAAACGCCACACAGACAGTTGCCTGAGGTGGGAATAGAACCCGGGTTTGTGGCGCTGTGAAGCAGCAGTGCTAACCACTGTGCCACTGTGCCGCCCATCGGCAATTTCTCTGTGGCTTGATCAACAACGCCCACCAACACATACCCTCCACTACCCGCACCTCCGCCTTTACCCCACTCCTTCAACCACAATAATAATATAACCCTGCGGTCTTCACCTTCCACCCCACTAATCTCCAGATACAGTGCATTAACCTCTGTTATTTCTGCTACCTAAAGACACACCCCACCACCAAAGACATATTTCCTCCCTGCGTTCCACAGAGACCATTCCCTCTGCAACTCCCTTGTTAGGTCCACACCCTCGCACCTACGCATGCTCCACAACATTGACCATCTCTTGCCGCCACAGGAGATGTAAAACATGCGGCCACACCTCCCTCTGACCTCTGTCCAAGATCTCTAAAGGACCTTTTCACATCAGGTAGAGATTTGCCTGCACATCCCAACACCTCATATACTGCATCTGGACACTACGAGAAATTTAACATGGTTAATCCAACTAACCTACACATCTTTGGACTGTCGTAGCAAACTGGAACACCCGAAGGAAACCCTCACAGACACTGGGCAGAATGTGCCACCTTAAACACAGACAGTCGCCTGAGGCTGGAATCAAACCCAGGTCCCTGGAGCTGAGGAAGCAGCACTAACCACTGAGCCACAATACTGTGGGATCTTTGGTGCTGATGTGCTGCCCCACTGTTACCTCAGTCACTCACCCTGCCTCATTTCCAAAGAGGCAGTAATGACGGAGTGAAGTTATCTCTAGATAGTTAATCCAGAGACGCAGATAACGTTCTGGGGACCCGGGTTTGAATCCCATCACGGCAGATGTTGGAACGTGAATCCAATAAATATCTGGAAAAAATAATCTAGTGACGACAAGGAATCCATTGCCAATTGTTGGCAAAACCAATATGGTTCACTCATGACCTTAAGGGAAGGATAATGCCATCCTTACCTGGTCTGGTCTGCATGGGACTCCAAACCTACAGCAACGTGTTGACTCTTAACTGCCCTCTGGGTAAACGCAGCAATAAATGCTGGCCGAGCCAGTGACAGCCTCATCCTTTGAATAAATAAAGAAAACAGGTCAGGTTTTGTTCCTTCTCTAGTAGGTACATCCTACAAACAATCAGAAATGTTCTCGTACACACTGAACAAATACCTTTCCATTCAAGTCCTTAACACTACAGCACTTCGAGGCCATGTTGTTAAAGTTAAAACCACTTATCATTGCATCCACATTATTCTTACAGACAACTGAGGTCTCCCGGTAAAATTGTGTCTCAATTCCCCGCTGACTATCCCAATAAGATATCATCCCTTTCTAATTTCTCAGTACAAACCAAGTAACTTGTCTGGATGTACTCCCAGAAATATCCTCCCGAAGTTCAGCCATAATGTTATCCCTAATCAAAGACGCCACTCCACCTGCTCTGTTTCTCTCTTTCTATCCCTGCTATAGCATCTATACACTGGAACATTAAACTGCTAGTCCTATCCATCCCTGAGCGATGCCTCTGCAATTGCATCCCAGTCCCATGTTCAAAACCATACCCTGAGCCCACCTGCCCGACCTGTCAGGTCTCTTGCACTGAACTGGTCTGTCCCACCCCATTCTGTGGCTTGCTCTTGCCTGCCTTGACAGTCTGACTGGTGAACAGTACCAGCCTCAGACTCACCTTCTTTCTCACTATCTCTTTAGGATTACCCTGACTCCCTCACAGGTTTAATGCCTTCCGAGCGGCACTATCAAATCTCCCTGCTCGTCAGGACCCCATGCTTTCCCCTTCCTATGTCATTGGTACCAATGTACAATGTCCTCCCACTGGTTGTTCTCCCTTTTGAGAATATTCTGCTCCCTCTGAGAGACATCCTTGACACTGGCACCAGGGAGGCACCACCCCATTCTGATCTCTCACTGTCAGCTGCAGAAACGGCTGACTGTGCCCCGCGTCTAGAGAGTCCTCTATCACCATCGATCGTGTGGAACTGGATATACCTCACATTATGTTAGAAGCCAGTCTCAGTACCAGTAACTTGGCTGTCAGTATTACATTCCCCTGAAAGTCTATTACCACCTACATTTTCCAAAACAGTATACTTGTCTGAGATGGGGATAACCACAGGAGACTCCTGCAGTACCTACCTACCCCTCCTCGCTTTCCTGGCAGTAACCCATCTACCTGACTGTATCTGCAGTATCCTGCAATCCTGAGACTGCCACCTATCAGGAAATAGTGAGGGCTGCTGATGCTGGAGATCAGAGCTGAGAATGTATTGCTAGAAAAGCGCAGCAGATCAGGCACCATCCAAGGAGCAGGAGAGTCAACGTTTCGGCCATGAGCCCTTCTACAAGAAGGACACATGCCCGAAATGTCGACTCTCCTGCTCCTTGGATGCTGCCTGAGCTGCTGCGCTTTTTCAGCAACACATTTTCAGCACTGTCACCTACCACACTCCCCGGCTCCTGTCAATTTCTCACTGCCTTTAATCACTTCTCCAACAATCCATGTGATCCAATAGGATTTGCAATCACACTTCCTGCAGACAAAACCATCAGGATCATTGCAACTCTCCCTAATCTCCCACATCTGACTGAAACAGCACACCACTCTACAACCTTCACAATCCGCCTTCACAATCTCCAGACCAAGACAAAGGCACAGTCTTACTGCTGGAAAAATACTGCCCGAGAATAACTTAATGCTTATGTTTCATATCTTAAACATTTAATCAAGAGACCATAAGACATTAAAAAGAAATCCTCACCTTACTCACTGTTGTAGATTTAATAAAATAAAACCGACTAAGATTGATGTTTGAAGAGACTGAAACTCACTGAGCTGATCCAGCTCTAAATACTTCCAAGGGTGAGGTCTCTCTGAGGGCAGCTGTGAAATGTCACTGTTTCTCTTCTCTGCCCACTCCATTTCCAGAGAGGTGTTAAACTTCACAGCAAGTCAGCTCAGAGAGGTCACTGCTTGGTTTTATTCACTGGGGGTTGCCTTTGCTGCCCAGACCAGTACTTATTGGCCCCCTTTACTTGTCTTGGAGAAAGTGGTGGTTAACCGCCTCCCTGAAATGCTGCAGTCCATGTACACCACAGTGACGTTTGGACCATAATCCCCCTCTTGCCCCACACCCTCCCTGTCTCTGTAATCCCCCTCCGGATTCATCACCCTCCCTGTCTCTGTAATCGCCCTCCGGCTTCATCACCCTCCCTGTCTCTGTAATCCCCCTCCGGCTTCACCACCCTCCCTGTCTCTGTAATCCCCCTCCGGCTTCAGAAATTACATGTCCGTGGCAGAAGATTTTTATTTGGATTCATTTTTGTTTAATAAACTCCACCCCCCAACAAAAAAAGTGAAATACTTCGCCCCCAAACAAATCTGTTGATTGACCTTTTGGAGAGGCCGACACATGGACGTTGCAGTATTTTATCTCAAATTGAACACGTAGAATGACAGAACATTTTTTAAACATTGCTAAAAAGGGAGGCAATGGCTTAATGGTATTCCTGCCAGATGAGTGACATGTGCAAAGTTCTGAGGATTAGGGATAGAATCCAAACATGGCTGATGGTGGCATCGGAATTCAATACAATCTAGAATGAAAAGGCGAATGATGACCATGAAACTATTGACGATTATCAGAAAACCCATCTGGTTCACTAATGTCCTGTCGGGAAGGAAACTGTCATCCTCACCCGGTCTGGCCTACATGTGACTCCAGACCCACAGCAATGTGGTTAACTCTCAACTGCCCTCAGGAAAATACTTTAAAAACTGTTCACAAATACTCCGCACGTATCACTGAAAAACTGACTGTTCCCTTTGGGACCATGTAAATTTCTGAACGGCCTGAACTAAACCTGAGTTTCAGTTTCAACTTGTCCTTGTCTCCACTCACTCTGTTTTCATCTAACTCCAAAACACACTCATTGAGCCAAGCAGCCCACACAGTGCAGCCCTGTCATTGTCATGTCTGCTCACACCTACACTGCCCTCAGCCTGCTGTCCTGTTCCAATGCAGCTCAATGGGATCTCAGGAACTGCATCTCATCTTTCAATTCAGCCCTTTGTAACTCCAGAGTCAACATGGACCTCAGCAATTTCTGAATGAACAGACAGTTGTCAGAATCTGGAACATTCCACCTGAAAAGGTACTGGAATTTGAGTCCAAAAGGACTTTTAATGGGAACTTTGCAGGAAATTGAAAATATGATATTTACAGGTTAACATCATGAAGTGGGTGACTGGGTCTAAATCTGAGAGTTCTTACAAAGAGACGAGGTGTAATTTGGATATATCTATGCTCCCTCTCAGGACAACATCTCCTTCCTCAGCTGCAGGGCCCGAAACAGAGCACACACCCAAAGGGTGATCCAACCACGAATTTGTACATCTTTCTGCTTTACAAATATATTCGAGATATTTTCCCACAAACAAAACAAACCTTTCTGCTTCTACAGTTAAATGTCAATGATATTCAGACCCTGACGACTCCATTGACTGCAAAAAATTGCTTTTGGAGAATCCAGCCTCAATTATTCTGATTTAATATCCTATGAAATGAATTCACAAAAATGTCAGTCAGTACAGGAAGAATATAAAGATATACTTTTTTCTTGGTATGTGCTTGATGTGTAAATGCCTCTCTTTAAATCGTACACACACGACCCATCCTAGGAAGAGGACATGTGCCTCGCTGTACCTTGCTCCCAATAAAGAAAGCGGCCATATCCCAGGACCTATCACCGCCTGAGGGCCGCAGCCATTTTCCCATCTGCTGCAAACTCGTGTTACATGTGAATTCTGGCTAGGTACTCTAGGGGGGATTGATATGGTTAATGTAATTTCTGCATTTTCATGCATTCACACACACACACACACACACACACACACACTACTCATGCATTCACACACCTCTCAAACACACACACACACCCCTAACACACACACACTCTACACACACACCTCACACATACACACACCTCTCACACATACACACACACCTCACACACACACCTCACACACACACACCTCACACACACACATACACACACACCTTTCTCTCTCACACACACACACTCTCACACATACACACCACACACATACACACACATTCTCTCACACATACACACACTCTCTCACACACATACACACACACTCTCTCTCACACACACATACACTTTCTCTCATAAACACTCTCTTGGTATGGATGAATTAATTTCTGTATTAAAACTGAGGTTTAATGAGTAAAGGCTAATTATGAGACTGATATTCAACTAGGCCATATGGGAACGTGAACCAGAAGTCATCTCTGTTATGTCAGGAACATGGTAACCTCGGGCAAGATACCAAGGAATGCTTTAGCTAGACACAGAGGGCAAAATACAATGGAAGCCCTTTTATGACATGCAGATAACCAAGAAATGTTTTAACCAGCAGAATTGTTAAAATCAATATAACATTTAATTAAAGAATTGGCAGAGAAACGCGTGAAATGTTTTAACCAATGGAATTGTCACTAATGTTTTTAAATATAAGAATAATGTATAAATATTAGTGCTGTAAAACCTTTCAGCGCGATTCTTCCTAAGTCCTTTTGGAGGACGTCCAAATTTGCAAGTTTGAATAAACATCCTTTGCTCCGTTTGTGTGTCTCGCAGCATTTCGATTTGCCACGGGAAAAGCGGTAGCCGGAGGGGATAAGGGCTGGTGATCACAGCTTGAAGTTCGCCTCCTAGGACGGGACCTTGTGGACAGTCTCCCTTGAAGTCAAGGGTTAAAGGACAGTCCGCGGTCGGCAGAGTGTGGGGGCAGAACCCGGTTGATCTGAACCATAGCCCTAGTGTAGAGTAGTTAGCCGAGTGTCAGGGACTATTCTCCGGCGACTTACAATACCTAGACAGAATTCACAAATAACAAATTTGGGGGCTCGTGTCCGGGATCTTAAAAGAACTCCCACGGGAGGCTCTGAACGATTCCGGGACGCTGTGACACACACAGATGTTTGAGCAAACGATGTGAATACGTGGCGCTCACAATAAAGTAAAAGGTTGAAGTTTTGATAAGGTAACAGGTTGAAGTTTTTATTTTGAGACTGACAACTCCGTGCACGGATCAAGGTAAGAACCTTCTCTGGTATTTGGGGTTTTCGCAGGATTATTGAGTGAAGTGTACACTGCCTTGTCGACTTCATGGTTGTGACAGGAAATCGGGAAATAAAGGGTTAACTAGATAGCCGGGATAAAAAGGGTTGACTAAGTAACCGGGATATAGAAGATAGGTTAACCTGAAGACCAACCATGAGTGGCCAATGTCGAAAAAGGAACGTGAAGACGAAACCCCGATAATTCCCCCTGATAGATTTTACAGAGATTGTGGAGAGCGGAAGACATTAGTTACAATCTGATAGTGTTGAATCCCAATTATCTTTACATAGAAGCAGTATAAGGGGGACAACTGAAGTTTATTTTTACCAGCAGCTTGCAGTAAGACCGGCAGAGAGAGACAGAGAGAGAGAGAGAGTGTGCGGGAACAGCTAGCAAAACATTTAACCCTTTGTGATTCGGTTTGAATGCACATTTGTTTGTTGATGATTGAATGAGGAAGTTTTATTCACTGGAGCTTGAGTTCCAGGATTGTTTTAAATGTGATTTCTATGTAAACTTAACATGATTTTTTCAATATGTGAAGGACAGTTGAAGTTTCAGTTCAACAGTAAGCTGTCGAAAAAAAAGACGATAACTTCCATGGTTATTATCTGAGATCTTGGATTCGGCCATTAGAATGTTTTTAACTTGAATTGACAAATTATTGTAAGACAGCTCTGATTATTTTACGACCGAAAGTATTGTAATTGAGAAATGATTGGTCAGGAGTACATAAGAAAAGTAATTTTGGATCTAAATTAGGGTAGTAAATCTGGGTGATTACAGTGGATTTCAAAATTGGGAACTATATGCATTTTACATTTTAAATATTAAATACTGAATAAATGGACGTAAATATATAAATATGTTTACAAGTTAGGAACAGGCTTTAAAGTTAGTCAAGCATGAATTAATAAATTGGTGTTTGAGGATATGAGAAGCTAGGAACATTACAATATTTCTTAAAAGAAAAAAAAGGAAGAATGTAACGATTAATGTGCCGATAGGGGACAAGGAGATTGGGTTTGTGTGTGACCCCCTCACCAGTGGGGAGGTCGGAACATTTAAAAGGAAATGATGGTCCTGGTTGAGAATCCGATAGGATTGTCAGAACAAATTAATTTATTTTTGAGGCCCCGTCTGTATATGTGGGCTGAGTTAATGTCTATTTTTGAATATAGTATTTACTGGGGGAGAAAAGAGACTTATATGCGGATACTGGATAGGGAAAGTGTTATTTGAGATTAAAAAAAAACTAGTAGCAGAGCCGATATTGAGCTTGCCGGACAATTGTTCATGAGAGGGGCATGGTTAGGAGTAAGGACAAATATCCCCTTCAGAACCATAACTGGGACCACCACAATATAGAAGGGATAATGTGTCAGACTTGCGAAATTTGATAATCCAAGGGATACAAACTTGCATCCCCAAACAGCCAAATTTAGCCAAAATTTCGACCTGAGGCAGGGAAAGGACGAGTCTCCCTGTGCGTTCTTACACAGATTAAGGGAGTCGGTTAGGAAATGTTCGGGTATAGACCCAGATTGGGAAATAGGATGAGGGATGGTAAAGGTTCACTTCGTGACAAAGGCATGGCCTGATATCCAGAAAAAGTTACAGAAGATAGAGGACGGAAGCAGTAGAAATGAGTCGGAGTTGTTACAGGAGGTTCAGAAGGTATTTGTATAGAGAGACATAATGGCGGAGGAATGGAAGGCTAAGATAATGGTAGCAGTAGTAAGGGAGGACTGTACGAAGTACAAAAGGAAGTCGCGGAAGGGATAGTGGAAGTTGGCGGAAGGGTGGTGAAGAGAAGTGGAATGTGATTAGGGAAAGGAGTCGGATAAATAAGGTGGATATCTTAATCTAAATATTTATGTATGTGTGGGCCGGCCCGATAGGATCTCTCTGGTAAATTTGATTGTGAAAAATAAAGTAGTCTCTGTGGATGTGAGAATTTGTGTTTGTGTATGGATCTTTTTGTGTGAAATTCTCTGCGAAAATCTGTGTGGAAAAGTGCAAGTAAGAAATGCTGCAAGCTTTATCATGGTGTCTGTGAGAAAGAATCTGGCAGAACGCTTCTCAGCTAACAAGCAGTTTAACACTTTGTGCTCTGGCTTGAATTCATCTGTTTGTTAATGGTTTTTTGTTTGAAAATTGTTGTTTGTCATTTGATTCAGTGTGCTATTTTTGATTGTAATTTTATGAATGCTTAACGTTATTTTCTTTCATGATATGATTTTATTAGAACTTTAGGAGGGAAAGGAGGACCATTCATGAGATTGATGGCGAGGTAGTAATAAGTTAGAACAATTCCAAATTCACATAAGGGGTGGTATTCACCTTCAGGAAAATGAGGCAGGGGAGCAGGGACTCCGGGGGGGGGGGGGCAAATGTGCCCAGTTACACAGAGAGATAGGCTGCCGGTGAGGCAGGGGAGCAGGGGCTCCGGGGGGGGGGGGCAAATGTAACCAGTTACACAGAGAAATAGGCTGCCGATAAGGCAAGGGGGGACAGAAACTCTGAGGGCAGATGCGAATTAATATGGGTAACTTGAGAGTAAGTTTCAGGACGTTGAGACAATAAGTAGACTGTATTGCGCTGAGATTGTTCGAGGGGCTATACGGCGCGTAGGGCTGCATTGAACAACTGTACGGGGGGTGACAACTGCGATGCACTTGAAAGAATTAAAATGTTACTGACAACCGACCCTGAACAGTTCCCTATGTAGAGCAGTGACCTCCGGGGAAGGGGAGGGGGGAAGATCTGCCACATGGGGACTGCCCAGGCAGCAAAACTGGAGACTGGGAGTGGAGATAGTTGGGGAAAAGAGTTAGCACTTGAAGACCTGCTGGTCGAGGGGAGGTCGCTATGAGCTCCGACGCGCAGACACAGGTGATAGTGACAGGCAGACATCGACAGAGAGACCAACACCGTATGAGAGAGAGAGAGAGAGAGCGATCGGCTGTGTGAGAGGACCTACAGAGAGAGAACAGAAACTATTACATTTTGTTGTGTTTCTGGCTGAAAGTTATCTGTTCGTTAGTGCATGAATGTTTGAGTGTTTATCACCTAGAGCTTGAGTCATGAGATATGTTTATCTGTAAATATGTTAAGACCCTGGGCTTCGCTGTTTCTCGTTTACTCCACCAGGGAATCCTGACTCAGACACCACCTCTGGATTTCGCTGTGCACACCATTGAACCCGTTGAAGGGGTTTTGATCAAACATTGGCAACAGCAAACTCTCAAACATGTGTGGGACGGCCCGTTCCTAGTACTCCTCACCACTGAACGGCGGAGAAAGGCTGGCAAAGGGCCGGTACACTCTCCAGTTAAGAAAGGAGTGTGGACAGCCGAATCAACACGTGACCCACTAAAACTCAGACTGAACAGACTTTAAGTAACTGATTATACAGTGGCGACGCGAGCGCGGGGCTTATTTAACCTTGTTTTGTGCTTTGATATATTGTTTAAGTTCTTAGCACTAGTCAGAATTATGCTGCTATTCCTGTTACTTCTGAGTTTTGCTCATATATCTTTTTCAGATGTTGTGTTAATGATTTCTGTTTCGGAACTTCCACAAGTTATAAATGTCAATGCTTGCAGCCGAGTAGAATGCCCAGATGTAGAGTTTCAAAGGGAATATCTTTCCTCCAAGATATTTCTTCACATCCTACCGAACACAAGGTTTGGGTCGCAAAAGCCACCGCCTGGCATCACTATCCCTTTAGCCCAGCCCCAAACTCTTTTGACAGGAAGTGTCATCCGATATATCTCATCATTAAAAATGCTTCCTCTGAAGACTCATTTCCCCGTAAAAATGGGTCCCAACTCCTTAGTAAAGATTTAAAGATAGAAATGTCAGCGTATGAGAAGCGTTTTGTGGGCTGCTGTTTTCGAATTAGCATCGGACGGGGACAGCCTTTGGGATTCCTTGATTCTAAACTGCAACCTTTCACCCCTTACACTGATCCGAATTCACTGCAGGTTATAGAGGTTAAAGACTTGAGACTGACTCTTGAAATATAAACGGGGTACGGAGGTGCAAATGCCTGGGTTGAATGGGTTAAATGTACTGTAAAAAGCCTGAACAAAAGCAATTGCTATGCATGTGCCTCCGGTAGGGCAGTGTCTCAGGTGGTTCCCTTTCCGCTCGGGTGGGAGCGAAACACACTGGGCATGGAAAGTGTTATAGCCCTATATCAGGATGAGACTGCATGGAATAATCCGAATTGTGCCTCCCTGTCTTTGATGTTCCCACGTTTGGAGAAACCAAAGACACAAGCTCCCCCTGTATTTTCGGCTGCTGTTGGAAACCACACGTCGTGTGTGCATAGACAAGGTCGATCTAGCGATTTGGGGGAGATGAGATTGTGTTCAGCCATTCAAACGTTACTGAAGCAGAGGAAGGAAGAAACTACACAGCTTTAAATGTTTCCCGAGCGGATCTGTGGTGGTACTGTGGAGGCAAACTACTGAGACCCACCCTGCCCCCAGATTGGAAGGGGATATGTGTGATTGTACAATTGGTAATTCCATTCACCTTGGCATTTGAGGGAGAACAGATAGTCGGGAGAAAGGGAAGGGATAGGAGATCGCTGTTGCCCACTTCTTTTGATGATAAGATTTATCATGATTAAATAGGGGTCCCTAGGGGGGTGCCTGATGAGTTCAAAGCTCGTAACCAAATTGCAGCAGGCTTTGAGTCGTCCCTGTTCTGGTGGGTCACTATTAACAAGAATGTCGATTGGATAAACTACATTTATTATTACCAAGCACGATTTATTAACCATACTAGAGATGCAGTAAAGGGCCTGGCGGAACAACTGGATGCCACCAGTCGTATGGCTTGGAAAAATAGGCTGTCCTTGGATATGCTCCTAGCTGAACAGGGGGTGTTTGTGCCATGATCGGCTCTCAGTGTTGCACTTTTATTCCGAACAATACGGCCCCTGACGGCTCTGTCACCCGTGCCCTGGAGGGTCTCCAGGCGCTGGCCGAGGAAATAGCTGAAAATTCAGGTATAAATACTGATTGGACTGGCTGGCTGGAGCGGTGGTTCGGAAAATGGAAAGGGGTGATGGTCTCAGTAGTGATTACACTTGTCGTGGTAACAGGGGTTTTAGTCGCTTTGGGCTGTTGTATAATTCCCTGTCTGTGGGGCCTGATTACCCGCTTAATTGAGACGGCTCTGATGAAGGGCGACCCGAGTACAGTAGTGGGCATTCACCTCCAGACTGATGTGGACGATCCTGAGGCTGATTGGGATAGACAGGTCATGATTATGCTGCATAAATTACAGACGTATAAAAAGACAGGGGGGATTGATATGGTTAATGTAATTTCTGCAGTTTCATGCATTCACACACACACACACACACACACGCTCTACTCACGCATTCACACACACCACACACACACACACCTAACACACACACATACACCTTTCACACACACACACCTCACACACACACACCTCACACACACACATACACACACACACCTCACACACACACACACTCACACATACACACCACACACATACACACACATTCTCTCACACATACACACACTCTCTCACACACATACACACACACTCTCTCTCTCTCACACACACACACACACACACACACACACACTCATACACACTCTCTTGGTATGGGTGAGGTAATTTCTGTATTAAAACGGTGGTTTAATGAGTAAAGGCTAATTATGAGACTGATATTCAACTAGGTCATATGGGAACGTGAACCAGAAGTCATCTCTGTTATGTCAGGAACATGGTAACCTTGGGCAAGATACCAAGGAATGCTTTAGCTAGACACAGAGGGCAAAATACAATGGAAGCCCTTTTATGACATGCAGATAACCAAGAAATGTTTTAACCAGCAGAATTGTTAAAATCAATATAACATTTAATTAAAGAACTGACAGAGAAAAGCGTGAAATGTTTTAACCAATGGAATTGTCACTAATGTTTTTAAATGTAAGAATAATGTATAAATATTAGTGCTGTAAAACCTTTCAGCGCGATTCTTCCTAAGTCCTTTTGGAAGACGTCCAAACTTGCAAGTTTGAATAAACATCCTTTGCTCCGTTTGTGTGTCACAAACGGAGCAAAGGATGTTTATTCAAACTTGCCACGGGAAAAGTGGTAGCCGGAGGGGATAAGGGCTGATGCTGACAGCTTGGGGTTCGCCTCCTAGGACGGGACCTTGTGGACAGTCTCCCTTGAAGTCAAGTGTTAAAGGACAGTCCACGGTCGGCAGAGTGTGGAGGCAGAACCCAGTTGATCTGAACCATAGCCCTAGTGTAGAGTAGTTAGCCGAGTGTCAGGGACTATTCTCCAGAGATTTAGAATACCTAACAGAATTCACATATAACACTCGGGAAGCAGTTTCTAATTCAGACTAACAACCCTCACAGTGTAATTAAAACTTCCCAGTCTAAAACGATTCATTATCTCCCTGTCTCCGAGGCCACTCTCCCCTTCTCTGTTTGCGTCTCCCACATTCACCAACGGCCGAGTTACGTGACACTGCACAGGCGGAGTTACTGGTGACGAGTCATCCCACTGGCCACGCCCCTCATTCACTCCCATTGTTTGGATGACCAGATGGTTCCACTTGGTTCACCAGTCCCACCACCTTTTCCTATTGGTCCGGAGCTGCCATCAATCAGCTGGACCCCATTGTGAGGTCAGTGGCGGTATCCTCCCCCTGCCTGAATCAAACACGGAAAGTGGATGGATGGTGTCAATCAGGAACAAGACGCAGTAGGTGCTGGGAAAGCTCAGCAGGTCTGGCAGCATCTGGGAACACAAATCTGTCCAGTGGCCCTTCCTCAGAACCGATGGGAGCTGGGAAAATTAGAATCCTGATAGCATGGAAACAGGCCATTCGGCCCTAAAAGTCCACAGCGTCCCTCCGAATGGTATCCCACCCAGACCCATTCCCCTACCCTATTACTGTATATTTCTCCTGACTAATGCACCTCACCTACACATCCCTGAGCATTATGGGAAATTTAGCTTGGCCAATTGAACTGACCTGCAGATCTTTGTACTGCAGGAGATAGGGGTTAAAGAGTCAGTAATAGGCAGGGACAGAACCCAAAGAGAGACCGGAACATTTGGAAAGACAAAGGAGTGGATTACAATCTGACTGGAAGGGGGTGCATAGTTGTTAATGGAGGGGACAGGAAAATGTGTCAGGCAGCATCTCAGTGTAGGTGGTGGAAATGGCGACTAATGATCTACGTTCTGCTCTAAAAACAGACCCCGAGCTTCCAGCTGCCTGCCACTTTAACACACGAGCCTGGTCCCTGGCCAACATCTCTGGAACACTTAAAGCAAGCATGAGACAATGAAGCCAGAACATACCAAATGGTGCTGTATGTCAAGGACTGCAATTTCCCCTCCCATGTGGTCAATACAATCCACTATATCTTCTCCACTTCCCGCACCTCTGCCTTTGAAACCCACACCTCCAACTGCAACAAGGATAGAACACCCCTCCAAGTCCTTACCTTACACCCAGATACAACACATCATCCTCTGCCATTTCCACCAGCTACAATCAGACCGCACCACCAGATTAAATACTGATGTGTCTGAGGGTAAATACTGAGAGGGGAATCTGAAACCAGATTCTGAGTCAGTCACAGAAATCAAGGGTTCTGTTTCGGATTCGTCAAGTTTAAGGCAACACAGGCACGGGTTAGGGGTTTCAGTAGCAATGGAGCTGGAGTGGGGAGGAGACAAGCAACGTTTAACGGATTGGAATTCCTGGTGTTTGGAATTGTGTAGATGTCCAATCAGAAGGTCAGCTTCGTGTCAGATAGAACTGCAATATTGTGAAGAGTGTAGTTCTGCTGCATAGTTCCCAGTGAGAGGGAGAGGCTCAGCAGTAAGGGAAAGGAATTTGTCAGGCAACGGGTTTAACCATGACAACGTTTCATTGGAGGAAACTGCACCTAATCGAATAGTGGGAATGTGGAAAGCAGTTTGATAACTGAGTAACAGTGGAGTAGTGGAGAGGGATGATGGGGAGGGAGAGCTGGGAAGTGTCCATGTGAAACCCAACATGGTGCTTTTGCACAATGTCATCTCCTGGCAGTATGTCGGTGAGATACAGGAGGGCCCAGGGACACCAAATGCAAGGAATTCAGAAAGGAAAGGGAGAGTGGAGATGGAGCAGGATTTTGGGAGAGAAGGACATAACCAGAAAAGACAGAACAAGGAACAATATCTGTGAATCGGTGAGGGGGACTGTTGAGGAGGAGGAAAGAGTTGGAAAGTCTATGGTTTAGTGAAATTAGGGGAAAGGGTCAAGATGATCTCTGGTAAGGCTTGACAAGGGACTGGAGGAAGATGTAAGTTTAGGACAAAAACCGTGAACACCACGTGAGGCCGTTTGGCTCGGCGGGCTAGTGGCAGGGAGGGAGACTACAGATCGGATTATCTCAGTCTTAGTGACAGAGAAACTCCATGTGCTCCAAACTCTTGTTGTTGGAGGGAGGGATGGAGGAGACAGGAGGATGGACAGTGTTTCACAAAGAAACAAAACCTCGGTAAGTGATATTTAAAGTGAGTGAACAAACCGAATGTATTTAACTTTCATCCAAAATATTAAAACAAACAACTGAAGTCCTGGTTCGAAGCCCACCTTGGCAGATGGTGGAATCTGAATTCAAGAAAAAAAATAACTGGAATTAGGAATCTCCTGATCTCCATGGAATCATTGTCAATGGCAGAAAAAATCCTGCCAACCTGACAGTGGCCCTGCCAGCTACTCACTGTATTAATCACTGCAAAGTCTCAACAAAGGAATGAAACTGGATGGACCACTCAGTATCTAACAGGGCACCAGAAAATACAACCACAGAATCAGCCCGCTCGATGGTGCAACGTCCTCCAGACTAACATCTGGACTTTGGTGCCAAAATGTGCAGAACTGTCTCACAGACCAATCAAGGAACAGCCTGACATACTCATACTCATGAAATCAACTCTTACAGACAATGGCCAGACACCACCATTACCATCCCTAGATATCGAGAATGTGGTGATGGAAAAGCACTCCAGGTCAGGCAGCATCCGAGGAGCAGGAGAATCGATATTTCAAGCCTAAGCCCTTCATCAGCCTGACCTGCTGTGCTTTTCCAGCACTACACTCTCAACTCTGATCTCCAGCATCTGAAGTCTTCACTTTCTCCTGAAATCTCTGGATATGTCCTGTCCCACCAGCAGGACAGACCAGGCAGAGGTGATGGCACAGACAGGGAGGATTTGCCCTGGGAGTACTCAGCATTGAATCCGGACACCAGGAAGTCTCATGGCTCCTGCTGATAACCACGTACCGTCCTCCCTTGGCTGATGAATCACTTCTCCTTCATGTTGAACAACAATTTGTAGGAAGCACTGATATGGTTAATGTAATTTCTGCAGTTTCATGCATTCACACACACCTTACACACACACCCTACACACACTCTCTCATGCATTCACACACACCTTACACGCACACCTCACACACTCTACACACGTCACACACACACACCTCACACACACACCTCACACACACACACACCTTTTACACACACACACACTGTACACACCTTTCACATACACACACATACTACACACATCACACACACACTCTACACACCTCTCTCACACACACAACCCTCACACACACACACCCCTCACACACACACACCCCTCACACACACACACACCGCTCACACACACACACCCCACACACACACCCCTCACGCACACACACTCTACACACCTCACACACACACACACCCCTCACACACACACACACACCTCGCACACACACACCTCACAAACACACACACACCTCACTCACACACACACCTCATACACACACACACACACTCGACACACCTCTCACACATACACACCTCACACATACACACATACTCTACACACCTCTCACAAATACACACACACTCTCTCACACACACACATTCTCTCTCTCTCACACACACTCTCTTGGTATAGGTGAGGTAATTTCTGTATTAAAACTGAGGTTTACTGAGTAAAGGCTAATTATGAGACTATAATTCAACTAGGCTGTCTGGGAACGTGAACCAGAAGTCACCTCTGTTATGTCAGGAACATGGTAACCTTGGGCAAGATACCAAGGAATGCTTTAGCCAGACACAGAGGGCAAGATACAATAGAAGCCCTTTATGACATGCAGATAACCAAGAAATACTTTAACCAGCAGAATTGTTAAACACAATATAACATTTAATTAAAGAATTGGCAGAGAAAGGCGTGACATGTTTTAACCAATGGAATTGTCACTAATGTTTTCAAATGTAAGAATAATGTATAAATATTACTGCTGTAATACCTTTCGGTGCGATTCTTCCTAGTCCTTTTGGAGGACGCCCAAACTTGCAAGTTTGAATAAACATTCGTTGCTCCATTTGTGTGTCTCGCAGCATTCAAATCTGCCACGGGAAAGCGGTAGTCGTTGGGGATAAGGGCTGGTGCTGACAGCTTGGAGTTCGGCTCCTAGAACGGGACCTTGTGGACAGTCTCCCTAGACTGTGTGTTGGACCGGCTTGTCCGCCACACGGAAGTCAAGGGTTAAAGGACAGTCCGTGGTCAACAGAATGTGGAGGCAGAACCCGGTTGATCTGAAGCATAGCCCTAGTGTAGTTAGCCGAGTGTCAGGGACAATTCTCCGGAGATTTAGAATACCTAGACAGAATTCGCATATAACAGCACTGAGGAAGTAAAATGGTGTCAAACGTACACTGGGTACAGGATTTCAATGTCCACAATGGAGACTAGCTCTGCAACAGAATTACTGACTGAGCTGGTCAGGTCCTAAAGGATATAGCTGCTCAACAGAGTCTGCAGTGGATGGTGAGGGAACTAACTACAGGGAAAAACATACTTGATCTCATTGTTATGAATTGACCAGGAGCAGATACATTTGTCCATGACAGTATCGGTAAGAGCAACCACCACACATTCCTTTTGGAGACACAAGTCTTGACTTAAAGTTGAGGAAAACCTCCATTGTGTTGAGTGACATTATCACCGTTCTAAATGGGACAGACTTTGAAAGTATGTAGGATCTCAAACTGGATATCTCTGAGGTACTATGGGACATCAACAGCAGCACAACTGTACTCCAGCACAATATGTAATCTCATGGGTTTGTAAATTCCACTCTCACCCATCACAATGGACAGGAAAGGAGGGCATTCCATGAGCAGCACCAGGCGTACCTAAAAATGAAGTGCCAACCTGATGAAGCTATCAAGCAGGACCACCTGCATATCAAACAGCATCAGCAGCAAGCAACAGAGCTAAATGATCCCACAATCAATGGAACAGATCAGAGCTCTGCAGTTCTGCCACACCCAGTTGTGAACGGTGATGGACAATTAAACAACTCACTGGAGGAAGCATCACAGATATCCCCACCCTTACAGATGGAGGGGCCCCACACACCCATGCACCAGATAAGACAATAGCATTTGCAGCCAGAAGTGCAAAGTGGGATGATCCATCACAGCCTTCTCCAGTGGTTTCCAACATCACAGATATGCATTTTATGCCAGTTTGAATAATATCAAGGAATGGTTAAGTAGTGCAAAGGCTACGGGCCCTGCCAATATTCTGGCAGTAATACTGATGGCTTGTGCTCCACAACTTGCCACCCACCAAGCCGAGTATCGCTCCAGCACTGGCACCTACTGACATTGTGGAATATTGCCTAGGCATGTTCAACACAAAAACACAAGACAATCCAACGCAGGAAATTTCCCTCTGTCAGACCACACTCGATCAGCAGTAAAGTGATGGAAGATGTTATCAACAGGGCTACCAAGCAGCAGCTGCTCAGTAACAGCCAGCTGAGTGACACACATTTTAGGCTCCACCAGGGCCACTCAGCTCCCGATTGTGTTACCGCCTGATTCACAACCTGATAACCAGCTGAATCCCAGAGGTGAGGTGAAGGGGCAAATCAGTCCCACTCCAAGACCACTATTTCTAGCTGCTTCTAACCTTGTATCAGCTCATATACAATCATCCACCTTGTGTTATCTCCAGACTTCCTTATCCAAACACACACCTGGCCAGCTTCCCACATTCAACCTCCCTGTCATCTCAAGAAAAACTAAATCTCTGCTGCCCAAGTACTCCCTCGCACCAAAACTTGTTGATCCATCAAAAGGCTGCTATTCATAATCAACAACGTAGTGCCACAGCGATATGCAGCATGGAAACAGACCCTTCAATCCAATACGTCCATGCCGACCAGATATCCCAACCTGATCTAATCTCACCTGCCAGCATCCGGCCCACATCCCTCAAATTAAAATGCTCACCCTTGATTTAATTCCTGGTTGTGATCATCCCCAGCTCGCTGCATCTCACACCCTTTGAGACCTCGACAACCCATTCTGTTCGAGACTCCCAATGATCTGTTAATTCATTACTTCACCTGTGTGGCTGCTTTTACAGTTACCAAAGCAACAAGGCCTGAAATTCGCAGCCAAAACCTCACAGGTCTGCTTTCTTCCTGGAAGACATTTCTCAAAGCCTGCTTCCTTGGCAATGCTTTTGGTCACCTGACCTAATATCATCCTTCTCTGGCCTGATGTCTAAAGTTCCCAATAATATTTTTGTGAAATTATAAGCAGGATAAAAAACTACAAACTGTTTTTGATTTGGACATTATCTTCAAATAATCACTGTTGCTGTAATGAATAATCTGTAATGTCGCTTACCCAGCCACATTGTGGGAGCACCTTCACCACACAAACTGCAGCTGAACAAGAAAGTCAAACATCACCCTCTCCCCAGGCAACAGGGCTTTGGCATTAATCACTGGTATCTGTGGAAGGAGAAACACAGTTGATATTTCAGGGAGTGCAAAACGGATTACAGGGAATGAAAATGGTGCAGAATTTATAGTCAGAAACGGAAGGAAAATACACTTGCTCATTGGAAAAAAGAATTCTTGACAGTCAAAGATTTTCCAGAAAAAAATAATAAGCAGCACATGGTCTGGGGCTGGGCAGCAGTGAAAAATTAACTTACAAAAATGTCTGTAAAAGTAATAGTAAAATACTAAACATACCAAATATACACCCATTGTTCGAGACTGAGTAAGCTAGATATTGACAAAGTGGGCATGGGGGATGCCAGAGATGAAGCAGAGCAGTATAAGCTGTTATGATTCCACAGTCAGAGATGTATTGCACCGACACAGACCCTTCGGTCTAACTCATCCAAGCCAACCAGGTATCCGAACCTAATCCACTCCCACTTGCCAGCACTTGGCCCACATCCCTATAAATGCTTCCTAATCATATCATGTGTCTATTTAGATGCCTTTAACATGTTTTAACTGTACTAGCCTCCACCACTTCCTCTGGCAGCTCATTCCACCCACTGCATTAAAGAGTTGTCCTTTAGGCCACTTTGAAATTTTATCCGTTCACCTTAAAGCAATGCCTTCTACTTCTGGACACCATCACTCCAGGGAAAACACCGTGTTCATTTAGTCTATTCATGCCCCTCACGATTGTATAAACCTCCATAACATCACCCCTCAGCCTATGGCACTCCAGGGAAAACAGCCCCAGCCTCCAACCTCAAATCCTCCAACCCTAACAACATCCTGTTTTGAAACCTTTCAACCTTCATAGCACTCTTCTGATAGGAGGCAGGCCAGAACTGCACATAATATTCTAACAAATGTCCTGTACAGCAACATAACCTACCACGTTTATACTCAACGCTCGAACCATAAAGGAATATATACTGAACCCCTTCTTCATCATCCTATCTGCCTGCAACTTGACTTGCAAGGACTATGGTCTCTTTGTTCTGCAAACGTCTCCAGGGCCTTGCCATTCAGTGGATACGCCCTGCCCTGATTTGCTTTTCCAAAATGCACACCTCACATTTATCTAAATTAAACCCCATCTCACCAATACCTCATTGTAATCTGAGGTAACCTTCTTCATTATCCACAATACCTCCAATTTTGTATGACCTGCAAACTCATTTACGATACCAAATCATTTAAATGAATGATGAACCAAATCCAGAAATAAACATCCATTTCTCTGAGTTTGAATGTGCTCTGTGTAGATCCTGCCCAATGACTCTGTACCAGAGAAAGGCTGCACATGCGCCTGGCTGCACCTTGCCCCCTACAAAGCTGGCGGCTCCGCACGTGTCCAGTGAATTCTTGCCCCGAATAAAGATGGCAGCGCGCACCCACGCCTGCAGCCACACTGAGGCAATTCTCTGTTTACTGAAAACAGGCGACTGGGACGTTCAACTTTGTGTTTTCCAGTGTGCACATTTTGTTTGTAAGACCTCTCCATTCATACAGAACCTCTCTGTCCTCCTGCTGTTCTACAGACAGCCTTGATGTTTTCGGGTACCTATTCTCTGCCTGGTTACTCGTTTGTCCTTAGTGTATTTGTACAATCACTTTGGATTCTCCGTAAACCTCTTTCTTAAAGCTATGTCATGTCCCCTTTATGCCCTCCTGGGTTACCTCGAGTATACTCCTACTGCCCGTATACTCCTCTCGGAATTCACAAAAAGACAGCTCTCTGTACCTGCCATAAGCCTCCCTCATTTTCTTGTCCAAGCCTCAATTTCTTTCGACAGGCAGCATTCTCTGCACCTCCCAGCCTTGGCCTTAACAGGAACATACTGTCTATATACTTTCATTGTCACAGGCCTATGGAGGCAATGGCAGATGAGGACAGAGAAGCAATCATTCCCAGTAAAGAGGTAATGTTGGGAAAGAAAACAGCCTCAAGGTAGCTGGGTCTCCTGGCCCTGATGGAATGCATCCCAGGGACTAAAGAAGATTGGGGGTAGTGTGAGGGTGGGGTGTTGTGGGGTAGGGGGCAGGTTGAGGGTGGGAAATAACAAATAGACTCGTGATAGTTCACTAAAATTTGTGGGATTCTGGGATGGTTTTGACAGACTGGAAGCTGCAAATTGGTACCACTATTTTTCAAAAAGGACCCGTTAGCTTAACTTCTGTAGTGGAGAAAATGCTTGAATCTCTCAAGGAAGTAGTGGTGAGATATCTGGGTAGAAATTGTCTCATTTAGCAGACACAGCATGGATTCATGAAAGGCAGGTCATGTCTAACACATTTACTGGAATTATTTGAGGATACAACGAGTGCGTTGCAGAAGGGGAAAACCGGTGGAGGTGGTGTTCCTGATTTCCAGAAGGTATTCGATAAGTTGCCACACAAAAGGCTGCTGAATAAGGTAAAGGTGCACAGCATAATGGGTAATTATCATTGATACAGGATGGGTTCACCGACATAAAAAAGAATGTGGATAAATGAGTGTTTGGATTAGTGTTGGCACTACAACTGTTTGCAATTTACACAAATGTTTTGGAGTTGAGGACCAAGTGTACGTTGTCAGAGTTCACATTTGATACGAAGATGAGGTAGAGCAATGCGTGCAGAGGCCACTGTCAGTCTGCACAGGGATACAGATAGGTTAAGTGAGTGGGGAAGGATCTGGCAAATGAAGTTCATTGTTGGGATATGTGAGGTCATCCATTTTGGTCGGACTAACAGCAAACTGGATGATGAAATGGTGAAAACATGAAGCAGGCTGCTGTGCAGAGGGAGCTGGGTGTCCTTGTGTATGAATCTCAGGAAGCTGCTTTGCAGGTACAGCAGGTAATTAAGGCAGTGAAGGGAATATTGTCCTTCATTGCTAGAGAGATGGTTATACTGCAGCTGTACAGGGGGCTGGGGAGGCCATACCTGGAGTACAGTGTACAGGTTTAATCCCCTTATATGAGCAAGGATGTACTGGCACTGGAGGGAGTACAGAGGAGGGTCACTAGTTTGAGTTGTGAGTTGAGAGGGTTGGCGTATGTGGAGAGATTGAGAAAACTGTTTCTATAGTCATTGTAATTTAGAAGAATGGGAGGTTGGATAGGAAAAATAAAATTATGAAGGGAGTAGTTAAGATAGAAGCAGGGAGGCTATTTCCACTGGGGGCAGGTCAAACTACAGAGCATAACCTCAAAATATGGGGGAGCAGATATAGGACTGAGTTCAGGAGGAGCTTCTTCAGCTAAAGGTTTGTGAATCTGTGGAATTCGCTGCCGAGTGCAGCATTTGACGTTATCAACTTGAATGCCTTTAAAGTAAAATCTAGATTTGTGAACAGGAAAGGAATTAAGGGTTATGGTGAGAGAGCAGGAATGTGAAGCTGAGGCCTTGAAAAGATCAGCCCTGATCTTATTGAATGGCAGAGCAGCCTTGAGGAGCCAGATGAAAGTTCTTGCCTTGTGCCACCAAAATTTGCCTTTGTCCAATTCAGAACCTTAACTTGTAGATCTGGTCTATTATTTTCTGTAACTATTTTAAAACTAGTAGAATTACCAGAGAATCCCAGCAGTGCGGAAGCAGATCATTCAGCCCATCATTGATACTGACCATGAGAGCCTCCTAACCTCCCCCTGTAACATTGCATTTCCCAGAGCCACCCAACCTACACATCCCAGAACATTATGCTAATTCAGCCTGGATAATCCATCTAACCTGCACATCCCTGAACACTATGGGTAATTCAGCCTGGATAATCCATCCAACCTGCACATCCCTGAACACTGTGGGCAATTCAGCCTGGATAATCTACCCAACCTACACATACCTGAACACTGTGGGTAATTCAGCCTGGATAATCCACCCAACCTACACATCCCTGAACATTATGGACATTTCATTCTGGATTATCCACCAAACCTGCACATCTTTGGACTGTGGGAGGAAACCAGAGGACCCAGACGAAATCCATGCAGAAAACCCCAATAAGGTGATCATCCGTTTCTTATTTCCCAGTTCCACCTAAATAACTTCACTGGGCGTACTCCGAGGAATATCCTCCCTCAGCAAAAACATAATGCTATCCCGAATCAAAAATTCCACTCCCCCTCCTCTCCTGTCCCCCTTTCTTTTCTTCCTATAGCGCCTATACCCTGGAAAATTAAGGTCCCAGTCATATCCATCCCTGAGTGATACCTCTGTAATTGCTATAATATCCCAGTATCATGTTCGAAACCATACCCTCAGTTCATCTCCCTTCCCTGTCAGGCCTATTGCATTGAGGTAAATGCAGTGTAACTGCTCGGTTCTTCCTCCTTCTGTGCCTTGCCTTTGCCTGCCTTGACTATTTGACTTCTGAACTGTACCAGCCTCAGACATACCTCTTTTCTCACTATCTTCTTGGGTTTACACCCACTCCCTCACTGGTTTAATGCCTCCCGAGTATCACTAACAAATCTCCGTGCCTGGATATTAGACACCTTCCAATTCAGGTACAATCCATCCTTCTTATGCAGTTCATCTCTACTCCAGAGGAGATCACAACGATCCAAAAATGTGAATCCTTTTCCCCTGCACCAGCTCCTTTGCCACTCATCCAGCACCTCCTCCTCCTCCTCTGTAATATGGACATTTTTCAAGATGTCATCATTTATTTCCCCACATTCTCTCTCCCATGTACTTCTTCACAGTAAACACTGCTGCAAAATACTGGTTTCCTATCTCGCCCATCGCTTGCAGCTCCACACAATGGCTGCCTTGCTGATCTTTGTGGGTCTCTATTTTCTCCCTAGTTAGCCTTTTGTTCTTCATATATTTATAAAAGCACTCAGGATTATCCTTAAACCTATTCACCAAAGCTATCTCATATCCTTTTTTGCCTCCTGATTTCCCTCTTAATTATACTCCTACTGCCTTTATACTCAAAATTTTTTGGATTGGAATAAATGCAAAATATAACATCCTGACAAAACAAACGAGGGCAGGACTTACAGTCAATAAACGTAGGGCCTTGAGTAGTGATATGGGAACAAAGTCACTGAGGGCTTCACAACTTTGAAGTCTGTGTCACATGTAGATGGTTAAGAAGGTATTTAGCAGGCTTACCTTCACTTTTCAGGCCTTTCAGTCCACGAGTTGGGACATTATGTTGAGCATGTACTGGATGTTGGGAGGCTTCTTCTAGACTACTCTGTCCACGTCTGGTTGTGCTGTTATGGGAAGGATATGATTAAATTGGAGCAGGTTCAGAAGAGATTTACCAGTATGTTGCCATGAATGGAGGGATTGTGTTCTAAGAAGAGGCTGGATAGGATGGGAATTTTTTCACTGGTGTACACGAGGTTAAGGGGTGACCTTATTAGAGGCTTATAAAATCAGAAAGAGTGTAGATAATGTGAATAGCCAGGGGAGAGGGGGATTCAAAACTCGGATGCTTTCATTTTGAGAAGAAATGAGAAAGATTTGAGAAAAGACATTAGAGTTTAAAAAAATACATGTGGAATGAACTTCCAGAGGAAGTGGTAGCTGTGAATACAATTACAATATTGAAAAGACATTCAGATAAGTACATAAACAGGAAATAGTTGGATGGATGTGGAGCAAGTGGAGGCAGGTACAATTAGTTCAGTTTGGAATTATGGTCGGCATGGACTAGTTGGACCACAGGGTCTGTTTCCTTGCTGTATAACATTATGATTCTAATCCTCACTATCTCCAAATTCCTCCATCCTCAAATCTCCCGATCACTGTCACCTCATCCACCCTCACATCTTTTCCTTATTTATATAATTCGTCTCCAGCCACAGAACGCTCCCTATCTCATGTCCTCCAGTTTCTCAAATCTCTGGGATATGTGCCTTTCTTTAGTTCCAGCCTTGAGGATGTCCTCATTCACTCAGATTGGTTGCAGGACAAATTGGTACGACCTGGTCCTCCAGTACTGAACTCTGTCTCCTATTTGGCGGCACTGACATCAATCATTCGGGGCCCATTGTGAGGTGAGTGGTGGGATCCTCCCTCTATCTGCCATTGGATGAGCTTCATCATTCACAATCAATAGGGCAGTATCAAAGAGCACAGGGGCTGGGGGCTATTCTGTCTTCTGTAAACCCAATATCCATTTCTGCAGCATACTGCTGCTCACAGGCCCCCAGTCCACAAAGAAAAAGTTTTTCAACACTCTCTGCCTCCTACCTTCAAAGCCAGTTTTGTATCCAAATGGCTAGTTCTCCCAACATTTCATGTAATCTAACTCTGCTAACTAGTCTGCTTTGTGGAACATCATTCAGTATCCATATCGAAAACGTTCACAATCTGCCTTCATCAATCATCTTTGTCACGTCTTCAAAGAAACTCAATCAAGTATGTGTGTGTGTTTGTGTGTGTGTGTGTGAGAGAGAGAGAGAGTGAGAGACCACCTCACTTGTCACCAGTGACAATATAAATACCTCAAGGAGTGGCACTGCCAACATTTTCTTAGCTTTCCACAAATGTCTGGGATACACCTTAACAGGTCCCAGGGATTTATCCACCTTGCTACGATTTAAGACATACAGTACTACTTCCTCTGTAATATGGCCAGGAGCCGGGCAGCAGTGGACAATTCATTTACAGAATGGTCTGTGAACGGAATAGTAAAATACTAAACAGAGCAAAATTACACACAAGACACTGAGGAAGCTAGATAACGAACAAATGGACATCAAGGAGACCAAAGGCGAATCAGAGCAGTGTTCACTTTTATGATCCCACAGTCAGAGATGTCTAGCACCAAAACAGACTCTTCAGTCCAACCAGTCTATGCCAACTAGATATTTTAATCTAATCTATTCCCATTTGCCAGCACTTGGCCGACATCCCTCTGAACCCTTCCTATTAAAATGCCTTTGAAATGTTACAATTTTGGTTGCCCTTTAGGCTCCTGTTGAATTTTTCCCTCACACCGTAAACCTATATCCTCTAGTTCTGGGCTCCAGCGCCCCAGGGAAAACACCTTGTCTATTTATGCTATCCATGCCCCTCACGATTATATAAACTTCTTCAACATCACACCTCAGCCTATGACACTCCACGGAAAATGGCCCTAGCCTATTATGCCTCTCCCTGCAACTCAAATCCTCCAAACCTGGCAACATCCTTGAAAATCAATTCTCAAACTTTTCAAGTTTCAGTGCCTCATTCTGATAAGGAGACCAGAATTGCACACAATATTCCAATAGTGACCTAACCAATGTCCTGTCCAGCTCCTTTACTCAGCACTCTGACCAATAAAGGGAAGCATACCAAATGCCTTATTCACTATCCTATCTACCTGTGACTCTACATTCAAGGAACTGCAAACCTGCATTCCAAGATCTCTATTCAGCAAGACTCTCCAAGATCTTACAATTCAGTGAGAGAGTCCTGCTCTGATTTGCTTTTCTAAAATGCAGCACCTCACATTTATCGAAATCAAACCCTATCTGCCACTCCCCAGCCCACTGGCCCATCTGATCAATATCCCATTGTATTCTGAGACACCCTTTATCACTGACAACAATTTTGGTGTCACCTGCAAACTTACTAACTGTACCGCCTCTATTCACATCGAAATCAATTACATGAATGACGAAACAAATCCAGAGAAAAACAAATCAATTTCTCTGCGTGTGAATGTGCTCTGCGTAAATCCCGCCCCATGACTCTCTATCAGGGAGAGCTGCACATACTCCCCGCTGAACCTTGCCCCCTACAAAGATGGCGGCTGCACGTGTCCAGTGAATCGTTGCCCCGAATAAAGATGGCGGCACTTACTCGAGTCAATCGCTCGATGAGGCATTTTCCCGTTTACTGCCAAAACGAAACTATGTTTCAAATTTGTATTTTCTGACGTGCACCAAATGTTTGTAAAACCTCTCAGCCCAGACCAACACCATTTCCCTCCCGCTTGCTGCTGTTTATTTCTTTCCTTACAGACGGCTCTCCGCCCGCACAGCCGCGCTGTCCGCGAGGATGATAACGGGGT
Organism: Hemiscyllium ocellatum; assembly: GCF_020745735.1. Taxonomy (NCBI): domain Eukaryota; kingdom Metazoa; phylum Chordata; class Chondrichthyes; order Orectolobiformes; family Hemiscylliidae; genus Hemiscyllium; species Hemiscyllium ocellatum. Next base: position 2,253,531 of record NC_083454.1, read on the forward strand.
ATAGTCAAGTTCCGCCCCTCATTCACTCTGATTGGTCGGAGGGCCAACTGCCCCGGCAGGTCCTCCAGCTCCGCCCCTGTCCTTCCATTGGTCCGCCAATGACATCAATCATCCGGGGACCATTGTTTGCTAGAGCATGCGCACTATTTCGTGACTTTTGTTGCTGTTCATAAGTTAGAAGAGTGAGGGACAAAGTTAAAAACACACAACCACCTGATGAAGCAGCAGCAGCGCTAATGCTTCCAAACAAACCTGTTGGACTATAACCTGGTGTTCTGTGAATTTTAATTTTGTCCATCGTTATCCAACACCAGCACCTCCAAGTCTCGACTGAGGGAGGAATGTATAACATAAGAACTAGGTACAGGAGAAGGCCATCCTGCCCTTTGAGCTTGCTCTGCCATTCAATAAGATCATGGCTGATCATTTCATGGACGCAGAACCATTTACCCAACTTCTCACTGTATTCCTTAATTAAGTATTTATTTTTATTAAAAAAAACTACCTTAGCTTTAAAAACGTTGACTGAACTAGCATCAACTACTTCCCTGGGCAATGAATTCCATTGAGGTTAAGAAGTTCCTTCTCAATTCAGCCCTAAATTTGCTGCCTCTAATCTTCAGTTGATGCCCTCTTGTCCTAGATTCACCTGCCAGTGGAAACATCCTCTCTACTTCTATTTTATCCATTCCATTCATTATTTTATATGTTTCCATTCTTCTGAATTCCAATGAGTATAATGAGTATATGAGTCTCTGTTAAACCAACCCCCTCAACTGTGAAATCAACCTTGTTAACCTCCTCAACACCCCCTCTAGTACCAGTACATCCTTTCTCCACAAAGGAGATAAAAACTACATGGAGTACTCCAGGTGTGGCCTCACCAGCACCCAATACAGCTGGAACATAGACTCTGCTTTTCAGCACAATCCCTTCAGCAACGAAGGACAAAATTGCATTTGCCATCTGAATTGATTGTTATATCTGGTGAAAACCTTCATGCAGAAGGATACTCAGGTGCCTCTGCATAGCAAATAATGCAACTTTTTAAAATTCAAGTAATAATCTCTTTTTTAATGTTATTCCAACCGAACAGTATGACTTTACATTTATGAACATTATATTCCATATGACCGACCATTGCCCACTCACTCAATGTATCGATGTTCCTCTGCAAAGTTCCACAGTCCTCCACACACATTGTCCTGCTACTCATCTTAGTCTCAAACTTTGACACCCAACATGTGGTCCCCAACTCCAACTAATCTGTATCAATTCTAAATAATCACGATCCCAACACTGATCCCTGAGGCACACTACTAGTCACTGATTGCCAACCAGAAACATATGCATTTCTCTCCAAACTTTGCTTCCTGTTAGTCAACCAATCTTGTATCCTTGCTCTACTCGACTCCTAACGCCATGCACACTTATATTATGCAACAGCCTCTTGCACAGCACCTTATTGAAGGCCTTTTGGAAATCCAGGTACACCGCATCCATTGGGTCCCCATTGTCCACCTTGCTCGAAATGTCTTCATAGAATTCCAAAAGATATGTCAACAATGACCTGCACTTTGGGACAATTTCTATCAAGTCCCTCCTATTTCTTCCTTGATAATAGACCCAAGCATCTTTCCCATTACAGAAAAGAAGCTAACTGGGGTATAATTCCCCATTTTTTGTCCATCTTCTTTTTAAAATATTGGTGTCACTTTTGCTGCTTTCCAATCTGCTGGGACTGCCACAGAGTCCAGTGAAGTTTGAAAAATTACTGTTAGTGCATTTGCTATTTCTCCTGGCATCTCTTTTAGTACCTTGGGATACATTCTGTCAGGGCCAGTAGAACGTTCTATTATTAGCTCAGTTACCTCCAAAAGTCCAACACTAGCTGTTCTGTAATAATGATAGTTTCCAAATCCTCACCTACCTTTGTTTCTTTATTAATTACTGGCAAGATATTAGTATCCTCCACTGTGATATCCCATAACTAAATGCTCCTTCTCTTTTTCCAAAGGACCGACATTTACTTTAGCCACTCTTTTCTCATTATGTATGTTAATATAAAACTTTGCTATCTCTCTTTATAGCCTGTGTTAGTTTATTTTTCTCATGTTTTATCTTACATATCATTGTAGCTGTTCTGTGGCTTTCTGTTGACCTATAAAGTTTTCCCAGTTCTAGTTTCATGCTGGTTTTGGCCACTTTGTATGCCTTTTAATTTGATCACTTTCCTTAGATGCCCATTACAGAGAACACATTTTCTTTCAGACCTTCCCTTTCATTCGAATATACCTTTGCTGAGGACTTTGTAAAATGTCTTTGAAACTCTTACACAGCTCATCAATGTCCCTCCATAAAATCGTTGTTTCCAGTATACGTTATCCAGGTTCTTCCTCATTCTATTGTAGTTCCCCATGTCCAAGCACAGGACCCAGGTATTAGGTTTTATCTTCACACTCTCCATTTGTATTAAATTCAACCATACAGTGATCACTTCTTCCGAGAGGATCCCTAACTCTGAGGTCACTATTTATTCCTGTCTCATTGCACAGGGGCCAGATCTTCGATAGCTTGCTCCCTTGTAGGTCCACTTCATACTGTTCAAGTAAAATATCACAGATACATTTAATGAACTCCTCAAAGCTACCCTGATTGAGCTGGTTTGACCATTCTACATGTCGATTAATATCACCCAGGATAATAACCGGATCATTTTTACAGGCATGTTTATTACCCATTCCGATGTTATGTTATTATTTGGTGGCCTGCACACTAAGCCTATCAGTGACTTCCTTGTTAGAATTTTGAATGCATCATTCCTGTTTCTCCTAATGTATGGCAATAAGAACAACTACTTGCATTGTATGGAATCTTTCACAATGGCAAATCTCCTAAGTTGCTTCATGGATGATCAAAACATTGATTAAGGAGAATGATTTTTTAAAAATCTTAAAGGAGAATAGAAAAGCTTCGGTAGACTATTTGACAGATTTCTGCCCTTGACAGCTCCAATTGTCGAGTGATGCAAGTGGGTGGGTTGGAAAGGGAACATGCAAAGGGGAAATGGAGGAGTGCAGGCAGTGTTTCAGGTCTCAACGACAGAGGAGGTTCCAGACTGAGTCTGTCGGTTATAGACAGTATGGCTGCCTCATGGAGTTTGAAGCACTGCAATGGGTCCATGCATGTCATGTAAGTCAAGGATAGTACAACGGTGGCTGAGAGTACTTTTGATAAGGACTTGATTACTGAGGTAGTGTGGGCTGTGGTTAGAACAGGAGAGGAGAGGTCACACTGCTTGGAATTTTTTATAGGCCTCCACAGAGTTCCAGGGAAGTGGAAGAGAAGATTTGCAAAATTATTCTGGGTAAGAGCAAAAGTACCAGGGTGGTCATTACGGGGGACTTTAGCTTCCCCAACATTGTCTGGGAATGCTATACATCTAGTACATTAAATGGATCAGTTTTTGTCCAGTGTGTACAGGAGGGTTTCCTGATACACTATGTCGAAGGGCCGACATGTGGGGAGGCCACATTGGATCCGGTGCTTGGTAATGAACCAGACCAGGTGTTTGATTTAGTTTTAGGTGAGCACTTTGGAGAGTGTGACCATAATTCAGATGCGTTTAGTTTAGCGATGGAAAGGGACAGGTACATGCCACAGGGCAAGAGTTATCAATGGGGCAAGGATGATTATAATGCGATTAGGCAGGAATTAGTATGCATAGAGTGGGGTAGCAAAATGCAGGGGATGCAGACAATGAAAATGTGGAGCTGGTTTAAGGAACAGATATTGCATGTTCTTGATAAGTAAGTCCCTGTCAGGCAGGGAGGAAGTGATAAGATAAGGGAACACGTGGTTTACTACAGAAATTGTGTCTCTTGTTACGAAGAAGAAGGAGGCTTATGTGTTGATGAGGCAAGATGGCACAGATCGGGAGGTGGAGAGTTACACATCAGCTAGGAAGGAATGAAAGAGAGAGTTAAGAGCAGCAAAGAGAGGACACGAGCAGTCTTTAGTTAATAGAATAAAGGAGAATCCTAAAGTTTTCTACAGATATGTGAGGAATAAGAGGATATGGTAGGAATAGGTCCAATCAAAGACAGAAGTGGAAGTTGAGTGTGTACCCTGTGGATATCAGAGAGGTGCAAATGAATATTTCTCGTCGGTCTACACTCAGGAAAAGGAGAGTATTGCAGAGGAGAAGAATGTGGTACGGGATATTAGACTAGAAAAGATCGAGACAGGTTAGAAACGGTGTTATCAATTCTAGAAGGAGTGAAAGTAGACAAGTCCCCTGGGGCGGATGGGATTTATCCAAGGATTCTCTGGGAAGCTAGGGAGGAGATAGCAGAGCCTTTGGCTTTGATATTTGAGTTGGCATTGTCTACAGGTTTGGTACCAGAGGACAGGAGAATTCCAAGTGTTGTGCCTTTGTTCAAGAAGGGCAGGAGAGATGATCCAGGTAATTATACACCAGTGACCCTGACTTCTGTTGTAGGAAAGGTTTTGGAAAGGATTATAAGAGTTAATATTTATAATCACCTGGCAAACAACAATTTGATTTCTGATAATCAACATGGTTACGTCAAGGGCAGGTCGTGTCTCACAAACCTCATTGAGTTTTTGGAGAAGGTGACCAAGCATGTAGATGAGGGTAGGGCAGTTGACGTGGTATACATGGACTTCAGTAAAGCTTTTGATAAGGTTCCACATCGTAGGCTGTTGGAGAAAATGCAGATACACAGAAATGAGGGTGATTCAGCAGTTTGGATTAGAAACTGGTTTTCTAAAGAAAGACAGCGAGAGTTGGTTGATGGAAAATATTCAACTGGAGTCCAGTTACTAGTGGTGTGCCACAAAGATCTGTTTTGGGACCACAGCTGTTTGTCATTTTTAGAAATGACTTAGTCGCAGGCATAGGTGGATAGATGAGTAAATTAGCTGACGACACTAAAGTCGGTGGAGTAATGGATAGTGTGGAAGAGGGTTACAGGTTGCAGGGGAACTTGCATAAACTGCAGAATTGGGCTGAGAGGTGGCAAATGGAGTTCAATGCAGCTAAATGTGAGTTGATGCACTTTGAGAAGAATAACAAGAAGGCAGAGTACTGGGTCAATGGAAAGATTCTTGGTAGTGTGGATGTGCAGAGGAATGTTGGAGTCCATGTACATAGATCCCTGAAAGTTGACATCCAGGTGGATAGTACTGTTAAGATGGCGTATGGTGCGTTAGGTTTCATTCATAGTGTAATTGAGTTCCAGAGCCACAATATCATGCTGCAAATATAAAAACGCTGGTGTGGCTGCACTTGGAATATTGTGTGCAGTTCTGTTCCCCATATTTCGGAAAGGACATGGAGGAATTAGAAAAGGTGCAAAGGAGGATGTTGCCTAGTCTGGACAGAAGGTCTTATGTGGAAAGGATGAGAGAGTTGAACCTGTTCCCCTTGGCAAGAAGAAATCCAAGAGTGAATTTGATAGAGACATACAAGATGATCAGAGGCTTAGATAGGGTAGACAGTGGAAGGGTTTTTCTAGAATGATGAAGTCAGTGTGCACGAGGGGGCATAACTGCAAATGAGGAGTGATAGATTTAAGACAGATGTCAGAGGCAGGTTCTTTACTCAGAGAATGGTAAGGGCGTGGAATTTGCTAGCTGCTAATGTAGACAACTCAGCCACATCAGGAAGATTTAAACAATCCTTATATAAGCACATGGGTGATTTTGGGATAGTGTACAGGGACAAGCTGAGAACAGTTCACAGGTTGGCGCAACATCACGGACTGAAGGGCCTGCTCTGTGATGTATTGTTCTATGACTATTGTGCTACAAGAGATTTCTGCTGTCTTAAACACAGTGACAGATCTTATTCTGTGGGCTTACGAAACATCACTGATCTCTACCAAACATGTACGAGGTAAAGTCAGGGCAATAATAAGATGCTGCAAAAGGAGGGGAACAGGTAACTGCATACAAAACCCTGCTCCTTCTAATCTATTTTCACCTCCAAAACTGAGGGAGTTGCAGAAAAGCACCTCCATATCCCACGACAGCACTTTGCCCCTCAGTCGTGGTATCTGCCTGTGCACGAGGAGTGGAACAGTCTGTACTGGGACCCACTGGGGTCCTGAAACCCTAAAGACTAAACTCATCTCAGCATTGAGAGCCCCACGACATTGTATGCATTTTCTATTGTTTGTAATCTGTTCCTGACTTACCTTGTTGTTCCAAATGAACCTGTTCAAAGTTGTTATTACACACACCTGCACCAGCTGTGAATTGAACTCAGGTCTCTCCATCCAAGATTCGGGATATTTTCACATCACAAGGCATCAGTTCTCACTTCCCTTGTCCTTTGGCCTGCTGAGTTACGCCTCAATCAACTCTGCAATTGGGAGGAAGGGGCGGAACTGGAGGACCGGGCAGAGGCAGGTCCGCCAATCAGAGTGAGTGAGGGGCGGGGCCAATGCATTCTCGGGGAATGGTTGGTCAGAAAGCAAACAGTTTTGCACGATTGTTATCATTCTCACTCCATAGTGGGGCATTAAACCTCTCTCATAAATCAATGTGAGATTTTAAGAAGTAGTTGAAATGTAAATCTGATAACGTACATATTTCCAATCGATTTACACAACTAGAGTAAGAAACTTATTTTCAAACTCCCAGAACAATTGATAATTTACAAACCTGGCCAGTATGGTTAAGTTAGACCGAACAATCTGCTTGCATGCTAGACATCTGTATGTCTCTATCTCGACAAAAAAAATTGTTAATGACAAATATTTCACACATGATTCCGTGCAGATATGAATATTCTCTATAAACTCACCGATAACCTCAGACGCACGCGCAGTTTGGTTTCTATGTAGCGCATGCGCAGTGTCACATTGGCAGGACACAGAGACAGACAAGGAGCTGCTTTCTCCGGCAGCGGCTGCGATCCAGAACCCTGGTGATATCACTCAGTATCCCTCCATGAGGGGACCCTCACCGTGTGGGTCTAATTGCTGCCTCTGTCAACGTCTCTTACGCTTGCAGCTACTCCAGATCCTGAGCCAATAGAAGTTTCCACTCCAGAGGGATGAGGCAGTACACACCCGGAATGGAGACTGGGATTTTCCAGTTCTCTGTGGGCTTAGTGCCATTCTACATGTGTAACCCTCATAGCATCAGTCTAATTTCCCATTCTGCCTAGTTGTGTGTCTTCTACAGATACTCAGGGAGTTCGTGACTTGGATTTCTTGTTGCCAAGGAGAACAGGTTCAACTCTCTCACCCTTCTCCTGCCCTCTCTCGCCCTCCACGCCCTCTCTTGCCCACCCGGCACTCCCTCCGCTCCCCTCTCTCGCCCTCCCAGCACTCCCTCCATTACCACCCCTCTCTCACCCTCTTTCACCCTCCCGGCCCTGCCCTCCACTCTCTCGCCCACCCGGCCCTCCCCTCCACTCTCTCACCCTCCTGCCCTCCCCACCCCTCTCTTTCCCTCTCTCGCTCTCCCTGCCCTCCCCTCCCCTCTCTCACCCTCCCCTCCCCTCTCTCACCACACCCGGCCCACCCCTGCCCTCTCTCGCACTCCCCGCCCTCTCTTGCCCGCTCGGCACTCCCTCCGCTCCCCTCTCTCGCCCTCGGTCCTCCACTCCCCTCCTCTCTCGCCCTCCCAGCCTTCTCTTGCACTGCCGGCCCTCCCTCCGCTCCCCTCTCTCACCATTCTGGCACTCCCATCACCTCTCTCGCACTCCCGGCCCTCCCCTCCCCTCTCTCGCCCTCCCGGCACTCCAATCGCCTCTCTCTCACCCCAGGCCCTCCCCTCCCCTCTCTCGCCCTTCAGTCCCTCCCCTTCACTCTCTCTCGCTCACACGGCCCTCCCCGCCCCTCTCTCGCCCACCTGGCCCTCCCCTCCCCTCTCTCACCCTTGCGTCCCTCCCCTCCCTCTCTCACCCTCCCAGCCATCCCCTCCCCTCTCTTGCCCTCCCCTCCACTATCTCGCCCTCCCAGTCCTACCCTCCCCTCCATCACTCGCCCTCGGCCCTCCCCTCCACTCTCTCGCCCTTCAGTCCCTCCCTCCAATCTATCGCCCTTCAGTCCCTCCCCTCCCCTCTCTCTGGCCCTCCTGGCACTCCCCTCACGTCTCTCGCCCTCCCGGACCTCCCATACCCTCCTCTCTCACCCTCCCCTTTCTCGCCCTTGGCCCTCCCTTCCCCTCTCTTGCACTTCCCTCCCTCCTGGCCCTCTCTCACCCACCCCTCTCTCGCCCTTGGCCCTCCCCTCCCCTCTCCCGCACTCCCGGCCCTCCCCTCCCCTCTCTCGCCCTCTCGTCACTCCCTCCCCTCCATTCTCTCGCCTTCCCCTCCCTTCCTCTCTCTTGCCCTCCCCTCCGCTCTCTCTCCCTCCCAGTCCTCCCCACCCCCCCACCTCCCTCCCTCCATCACTCGCCCTCGGCCCTCCCCTCCCTCTCTCCCGCCCTCCCGGCCCTTCCCTCCCCTCTCTCGCCCCTCAGTCCCTCCCTCCACTCTCTCGACCTTCAGTCCCTCCCCTCCCCTCGCTCTCGCCCTCCCGGCACTCCCCTCGCATCTCTCGTCCTCCCGGCCCTCCCCCCCCTCCCCTCGCTCGACCTCCCGGCCCTCCCTCCCCCCCTCTACCCTCCCCTCTCTCGACCTCCCAGTGCTCCACACCCCTCTCTCGCCCACGGTCCTCCCATCCCCTCTCTCGCCCTTCCCACCCTCCTCTCCCTCTCTCGCCCTCCCGGCCCTCCCCTCCCCTCTCTCGCACTTCAGTTCCTCCCTCCACTCTCTCACCCTTCAGTCCCTCCCCTCCCCTCTCTCTCTCGCCCTCCCGGCACTCCCCTCCCCTCTCTCGACATCCCAGCACTCCCCTCCCCTCTCTCGACCTCCCAGCGTTGCCCACCCCTCTCTCGCCCTCGGCCCTCCCCTCCCCTCTCTCGCCCTTCCCTCCCTCACCATTCCTCTCTCGCCCTCCCGGCCCTCCCGTCACCTCTCTAGCCTCGGCCCTCCCCTCCTTTTTCACGCACTTCTCTCCCTCACCCCTCGTCTCTCGACCTCCAGGCCCTCCCCTCCCCGTCCCCCCACTCTCCCCTCCCTCTCTCGCTCTCCCCTCCTTCTCTCGCCCTCGGCCCTCCCCTCCCCTCTCTCGCCCTCCCTGCCCTCTCCTCCCCTCTCACGCCCTCTCTCGCACCTCCGGCCTTCCCTCCCCTTCCCTCTTTCACTTTCCCATCCCTCCCCTCCACTCTCTCGCACTCCCGGCCCTCCCCTCTCCTCTCTGGCCCTCGGCCCTCCACTGCCTCTCTAGCCATGCCATCCATCTCCTTCCCTCTCTCGCCCTCACAGCCTTCCCCTCCGCGCTCCCACACTCTCAGACCTCCACTCCCCTCCCCCGGCCTACCCTCCCGTCTCTCGCCCTCCCCGCTCTCCCCTCCCCTTTCTCACCCTCCCCTCCACTCTCTCGCCCTCCCAGTCCTGCCCTTCCTTCCATCACTCGCCCTAGGCACTCCCCTCCCCTCTCTCGCCCTTCAGTCACTCCCCTTCAATCTCTTGCCCTCCCTTCCCTCCCCTCTCTCGCCCACCTGGCCCTCCCCGCTCTCACCCTTGCGTCCCTCCCCTCCCTCTCTCGCCCTCCCAGCCCTCCCCTCCCCTCTCTCACCCTCCCCTTCACTCTCTCGCCTTCCCAGTCCTCCTCCCCCATCACTCGGCCTCAGCCCTCCCCTCCCCTCTCTCGCCCTTCAGTCCCTCCCTCCACTCTCTCTGCCCTTCAGTCCCTCCCCTCCCCTCTCTCTCGCCCTCCCAGCAGTCCCCTCGCGTCTTTCGCCCTCCTGGCCCTCCCATACCCTCCTCTCTCACCCTCCCCTTTCTCGCCCTTGGCCCTCCCCTCCCCTCTCTCACCCTCCCTCCCCTCCCCTCCCGTCTCCCGCCCTCCCGGACCTCCCCTCCCCTCTCTCGAACTCCCGGCACTCCCTCCCTTCCGTTCTCTCGCCCTCCCCTCTGCTCTCTCACCCTCCCAGTCCTTCTCTCCCCTCCCCCAGCCTCTCCTCCATCACTCGCCCTCGGCCCTCCCCTCCATCTCTCTCGCCCTCCCGGCCCTCCCCTCCCCTCTCTCGCCCTTCAGTCCCTCCCCTCCACTCTCTCTCTCTCTCACCCTACTGGCACTCCCCTTTCGTCTCTCACCCTCCCGGTCCTCCTCTCCCCTCTCTCACCCGGCCCTTTCTCGCCATTGGCCCCCCTCCCCTCTCTCGCCCTTCCCTCCCTCCTGTCACCTATCTCACCCTCCCCTCTCTCGCCCTTGGCCCTACCCTCTCCTCTCTCGACCTCCCAGCGCTCCACACCCCTCTCTCGTCCACGGCCCTCCCCTCCCCTCTCTCGCCATTCCCTCCCTCCTCTCCCCTCTCTCACCCTCCCTCCCATCCCCTCCCATCTCCCGCCCTAACGGCCCTCCCCTCCCCTCCCCTCTGTCACACTCCCCTCTCTCGCCCTTGGCCCTCCCCTCCACTCTCTCGCCCTCCCGGCACTCCCCTCGCCTCTCTCGCCCTCCCGGCACTCCCCTCGCCTCTCTCGCCCTCCCGGCACTCCCTCCCCTCCGTTCTCTCGCCTTCCCCTCCCTTCCTCTCTCTCTCC
>NC_083454.1:2264257-2391633 GCF_020745735.1 Hemiscyllium ocellatum
TGTGACAGAGAGATTATCTGTCCGAGGCCAAGCTAGATTCCTGGTGCTGTCTTATCAAACTCAACTCTTTGACGACACCCCACCCCCCCCCCAACCCCCACAATGGTGTCCCTCTCATTCAATACCAGCCCGATTCTCCCACCCATCATTGCTGGAGGGACTCACCAACGCCCGGGTGCCCCTGGATATTCCATGACCCCTGGCACTGGTGCCATCTTTGAAAGGTCGATGGGCACATGGTTGAGCTTTCTCAGCTTGGAGCTGCCTTGCACAGTTTTCTCTGAGCATGGCAGATAAGGGACAATTACACCACGGTTTGTCGACAGGGGCACGGAGCTCCTGGTGGATGGGCTAGTATAGAGGGGAACCATTCTCTTCCCAGAGGGAACCACACCACCAGACCCACTGAGCATGGTCTGAGCTCCCCACCCAGCTCAGTGCAGTATCTGCGGTCTGAAGAAGTATCCAGCAATACAGGACAAGCATCATAACCTTCCCCGCTCTGTCAGAATAAGTGTCACCGTATTCTCTCTGCTCCCTCACACTCACAGTATATCTGTTACAGCACCGACTCCGAATAAGGATCATGCTCCAACACCGTCACTGCCACATGCATCACCTTCTCTCTCTCTCTCTGACTCTGTCTCTGTCTCTCTCTGTCACCCCGTCCACTTTACACCCCATATCAATTACACTGCATGGATCCAACACTGACGACAGACTCCCTCTGAAAACCTCACGATTAGCCATTATCCTCACCTGCACCAGATTAACAGCAGGGCCACCCAGCCCTACCATCCCTCCCTCCCTTTCTCCCATTCCAGGAGAAACAGCCTGGCATACGACAGAAAGGGCCAAGCCGGGTGGTGGAGTGCCCGATAGCCGTTCCCTCAGCCCCCTCCCACCACCATGTGGGGAGGAACCTGGTACAAGCTGGAGAGGACCGGGACACCTCGTGTGGGGATGCTCCCCCACCCCCGGCACAACTTAGAAGCCGTGGACCTGATGTCATCTCCGTTCTGTACCGAGCTGGTCCAAATGGAATCCCCATGGTCTCGGGGGGCAGGAGGGTGGGCTCACAACACATCGTCACCCCGACCTCCAGCACCGAGACTCCCTCCTACACCTCCTCCTGTAAACAGCTCAGATACTGAAACTAATCTGTGATAGTTACTGCTCTCCCCACTTGTCCTGACATCTTCAACAATCTGTTCTCATATTCACGCAGCACTCTCTGCTCCTGCAGCCCCTTTATAACGGTCCAGCCTGTTTAAAACTGTCTTTCTTTATCTTTCATACCAAAGTGCATCACCTCACATTGCTCTGCATTGATTCCCGTCTACCAGCGTGTCACTGTCCTGTTAGAGTTCCACACTGTCCTCCACAGACTTTACAATTCTTGCAGGTTTGGCACCATTCACAAACATTACGATTGTCATAGTGTCACAGTCCCCATGAAACAACTGAAATCCTGCCCCACACACAGGAGTGTGAGCAAGTGAAATACTGATATATTCCCAAGGACAGAGTCAAATAATGACATACTGTCAATGGAGAAACAAAAATCCTAACAGAGTAGATGAAATATTGACAAACCACAGAGCAAGAGAAATCTGGATAGGTTCCACTTATCTATATTCACCAGGGCATAAAGTGATGACGTTGAAATTGTGAACTGTACCTTTAAGCGGGGTGAATGCTGCTCTGAACTGAGAGCTTACAAGTACCTGTGATATGAGAGGATGGCAAACCCAGAAATAGTATATTACTGTAGAGCTGGAGTCTGGTTATAAGCAGTTAAGAGATAGAGGGTCTTTCAGTTCAATTTCAGTTTTAAAAAATACAATGTTGTTTTTTATTTAAACAGTGGAATTTGGGAGTTCTCTGTCACTCATATTTTAACAGCTTGTCAGGCGAATTGAGAATTTATTTATGTTTAGTTTAAATTACCAGATGAGATCAATGCTATGTCCTAACAATTGCTGTGTATGTATCTGTGTGTCTCTGTGTGGGGCAGGTCTGGCAGGCTCTGTGGTGCTGAGAGTGATGCAATGCCTCCCTCTGCTGGCCTCCACATGCCACTGCACAGGCCTTGGCAGAGGGTGAAAACCAACAGGGATACATTCAGAGAGGGGGAGGGAGAGGACAGCTGCTCACAGCACCATCCAAACTGATGTCTTATCCATGTATTGATCTAAATGTCCTTTAAACGTTGTAAGTGTCCCTGTTTTCACCACTTGCTCTGCAAGTTCATTCCACACACAAGCCAGCTTCTGTCTAAAATAATAACCTCTCCTGACTTTTGTAAATCTTTTTTCCTTGCACGTTAAAATATCCCTCAGTTTTGAATCACCAACACTAGGGAAAAGACCATCAGCACTTCAGCTTATCTGTACCACTCATCATTTTGTAAACCTCTGCCAAGTTACCCCTCCATCTCATACTCTCCAGAGAAAAATGTCCCAGCCTATTCAGCCTCTCCTTATAGCTCAATCCCTCCATTTCCAGCAACATCCAGGTTAATCTCTTCTGAACCCTCTCCAGCTTAATAATATCAAAGTGAATAGTCAATGTATTTTATAAGGGTAATGGAGACCAAAACTAGAGGACATAGTTGTAACGTGAGAGGGGAAACAATTAAAAGCGAGCTAAGGGGCAGTTTTTTTCACCCAGAGGGTGGTGTGGCTATGGAATGAGCGGGCAGGATGTCCAGACTGGACACAGTATCTCAGAAGAGGTCTCACCAATGTCCTGTACAACTTCAACATGACGTCCCAATTCCGATACCCATAAGTCTGACCATTGAAAACACTTTTCTCATCACATTATCTATATGAGATGCAACATTTAAAGAATTATACCTGATGGCCGCGGTCTCTGTTCTACAACACTGCCAAAGGCCCTACGTTTAATTATGTAAGTCCTACTATTATTTGACTTACCAAATCCAATACCTCGCATTAGTGCAAACTAAAATCCGTCTGCCACGCCTAGGCCAGTGAGTGATTTTACCACCTCCTCACCTTCCCCATTTAATTTTAAAATGCCCCTCCCTCTCCAGGAGGCCTGCACACTCCGGCCTTGATTTTCACAAAGACCCTGAGCTTGGTTTGCCTTGTGTGGTTAGAGGGAGGAGGGACGGATTGCAGACACAGTGAGTGGGGAGGAGAGGCTGAACAGTAATCAGCGGCCTGGTATCATTTCATGGTTTTAGGCAGAGGGCAGACACACGTGAGAGTTGGCTTATATTGATCGGTGTTTTGGACCAGAAATTATGATCTTTCTCCATGCCTGGTGTTCAGTAATAAATATCTATTTGAGACCCTTCATTGGGCAGAGTATATCTGCAGGATTTCTTTCCCTAATATTGCGGACGACAGATAATAGCGATTAAAGATGTTCACAGTTAATTTTGATCTTGCACTTGTTTAACAAAACAAAATGTTTTGTGTAGTTCAGTAATGGTAACCTGATTATAATAAATCCACACCGAGCTGTCCCTTAAAATGTGACCAAATATCTGGGTACAGTAGTGTAGTGGGTAGTGTCCCTGCCTCTGAGCGAGAGCTCTGGGGTTTGATTCCACTTCCTGAAATTGTTTGGTAGTGTTCCTAGCTCTGGACCAGAAGGTTTGGATTCAAGTCCTGCCTGTTGCAGAGGTATGTCACAGCATGTCATAACAGGCTGATGCACAAACACACAGGAGAATAATGTTGCAGCTTTATGGGTATTGCCGAGTGGTGCTCGTGTCCCTACCTCCGGGCACAAAGGTCTAGGTGTAAATCCCACAGAAATGTCTCCTAATATATTTGAAAAAACTGACTAAACTGGTTTTAGAATTGTGACTTGATGGAGAAAGACAGGTGTCAGTGTTGAATTTCAGCATTTCGGCCCGGGATTATTGAAAGTACAGCCATTCGTGTTGATTGGAGTCACATTTCACAGCAGGAAAGGTTTATAAAATCAGAACGGTCATGGATAGTGTTTGTAGTCAAGGTTTTTCCACAGGTTAGGGGAATCCAAAACTAGAAGATATTGGTGGAAAGTGAGAGGGGAAAGATTTTGAAGAGGCCTAAGGGCACCTTTTCACACAGAAGGTGGTGTGCGTGTGGAATGAGCTGCCAGAGGAAGTGGTGGAGGCTGGTATAACTCCATCATGTACAAGGCATCTGGATGCTGACAGACCTGGTGAGCGTTTCCAGCAATTTCTGTATTTGCTAAAACAAAACATTCATTTTAACACTGTGTTAGATGTCTGGATACAGAATTGGCTGGCCAACAGAAGACAGCGAGTGGGAGTGGAAGGAAAGAATTCTGCCTGGAAGTTTGTGGTGAGTGGTGTTCCACAGGGCTCTGTTCTTGGACCGCTACTCTTTGTAATTGTTTTAATGACTTGGATGAGGGGATTGAAGGATGGGTCAGCAAGTTTGCAGATGACACAAAGGTTGGAGGTGTCGTTGACAATATAGAGGGCTGTTATAGGCTGCAGCGGGATATTGACAGGATGCGGAGATGGGCTGAGAGGTGGCAGATGGAGTTCAACCTGGATAAATGCGAGGTGATGCATTTTGGAAGGTCGAATTTGAAAGCTGACTACAGGATTAAGGATAGGATTTTTGGCAGTGTGAAGGAACAGAGAGATCTTGATGTGCAGGTACATGGATCCCTTAAAATGGCCACCCAAGCGGATAGGGTTGTTAAGAAAGCACATGGTGTTTTGGCTTTCATTAACAGTGGGATTGAGTTTAAGAGTCGTGAGATCTTGTTGCAGCTCTATAAAACTTTGTTTAGAACACACTTGGAATACTGCGTCCTGTTCTAGTCACAAGATTATAGGAAAGATGTGGATGCTTTGGAGACGGTTCAGAGGACGTTTACCAGGATGCTTCCTGAACTGGAGGGCTTATCTTATGAAGGTAGGTTGACTGAGCTCGGACTTTTTCATTGGAGAAAAGGAGGAGGAGAGGGGACCTAATTCAGGTATTCAAGATAATGAGAGGCATAGATAGAGTCGATAGCCAGAGACTATTTCCCAGGGCAGAAATGTCTAACACGAGGGGTCATAGTTTTAAGCTGGTTGGAGGAAAGTATAGAGGGGATGTCAGAGGTAGGTTCTTTACACAGAGGCTTGTGAGTGCATGGAATCAGTTGCAAGCAGCAGTTGTGGAAGCAAGGCCAGTGGGGACATTTAAGAGACTGCTGGATATGCATATGGTCACAGAAATTTAAGGGTGCACACATGAGGATCAATGGTCAGTACAACATCGTGGACTGAAGGGCCTGTTCTGTGCTGGACTGTTCTATGTTCAATGTATTCTGAATACATTAAACATTTTATGTTTTTAATGACGCAGGGACATATAAACATGTCTTCAAATCGACGAGACCATTTTCTGCTCAGGATATGACTCTGTGTATGACAGCAGCAATGATACACCAAGATGGAACAGGGAATGTGATGGAGACATGGTTTGGACAATGTACAAGGAGACCTCACATGGTCCAGTTTGGGTGAGAATGACATTATTGTCTGATTCAACTCAGAGATGGAGAAAATGTCATCTGCCCGAGAAGAAACGGCCTATTGCTCTCTCTCTCCTTCATTATTCCTCATCACAGTAACATGTACGAGCTAAAACAAAGCTCTACTATTATTGTTACCATTCTTATTTTTATAGAATCCTAGCAGTGTGGAAACAAGCCCTTCGGCCAAACAAGTCCATACTAACCTTCAAAAGAGTAACCTTCCCATGCCCTTACAGTTACCACTGACTGGTGCACCTAAAGTAGAAATCGCTGAACACTATGGACTATTTGATCAATCCACTTGAATTATACAGCTTTGGGCTGTGGGAAGAAACAGGAGCACCCATCAGAAGCTCACGCAGACAAGGGGAGAAGATCCAAACTCCACGCAGATAGTGGCCCGAGGCTGCAATTGAACTCATGCCCCTGATGCTGTGATGGAACAGTGCGAACTACTGATCCACTGTGCTAACCTGGAACCTCCTGCCTGCCTAATGCAAAGGGAATTCAGCCAAATCCAACTCTCCCAGGATAACACCCCATTGCCAGCAGCTGTGTGAGCAGAATATCTTCAGAAGCAGAATAACATTTTGGACAATCTCGCAATTTTTCATTTTGTTGTTAGTTACACTAATATTTGGACAAGGTTCTTTCAACGTGAATTTGCAGAGTGTGTGTGTGTGTATGTGTGTGTGTGTGTGTGTGTGTCTCAATGTTTTTAGAAAGGGAAATATTGATTATATATTTGCAATACCCAAACAGTTTGACATCCATCTTTCCATCATAGTTTGAGAAACATTGCTCTGGATCATAAACGTGCTATTTGAGCAGATTAAAGAAACTAGCCTGACTTGTTCCTAAAACTGACCCTGACCCTGTCTGAGACCGATATCATCGGCCATATCACCGACCTGGTTACATTTACCATTCGTTGTGAGCAGTGAGGAGTGGGACTAGAAAAGGAAACAGTGACCCAAAAACCCGGGGAACTATAGACCGGTGAGCCAGATGTCAGTGGTGGGTGAGTTGTTGGAGAGGATTCTGAGGGATGGCATTTACATACATTTGGGAAGGTAAGGACTGTTCGGGGTAGACAACGTGGCTTTCTGCATGGGAAATCATGTCTCATTAATTTGATTGAGTTTTATGAAGAGGTGACAAAGGTGATTGATGAAGGCAGTTTGGTAGACATTGACTATATGGACCACAGCAAGATGTTCATAATATTCCGATTGGTAGGCAGATTAGTAAGGTTCGGTCACATGGGATACAGAAAAAGGTCGTCACAATTGGCTTGAAGTAAGAGGGATATTTTTCAGACTGGAGGCTTGTGAGCAGCAGTGTGCTCTAAGAATCAGTACTGAGTTCACTGCATTTAATCATTTATGTAAAAGATTTAGATGTGAATATTGGGATCATAGATAGTACGTCTACAGACGACATCAGAAAGGTGATGTAGTAGATTATCTCAGAGTACAACAAGCCCACAAATAGATGGGACAAAGGGGCAAGGAATGACAGATGAAGTTTAATTTAGATAAATACGAGGTTTCGTATTTTGGGAAGGCAAATCAGGGCAGAAATTATAAACTTAATGGTAAGAGCCTGGTGAGTGTTGTGAAACAAATGGACATAGGGCTGCAAGTACATTGTTCCTCGAAAGTGGAGTCGAATGCAGACAGTGCGGTACAGAACACATTTTATAAATTTGCCTTAATCAGTCAGAGCATTGAGTATAGCGGTTGTGGTGGCATGTTGCATCTGGGCAGGATGATGATGAGGCCACTTTAAGAATACTGCATACAACTCGGTTTTGTGCAGAAAAGATTTACACGGATGTCCCAGGACTGGAGGTTTGAGCTATAGGGAGAGGTTGATTAGTTTGAGGTGTTTCCCCTGGAGTGTCAGAGGCTGAAGGGTGACATTATAGAGCTTAATAAAATCATCAGGGGCATGGATATTCTGAACAGCCACGCTCTGCTCGCCAGGGTAGGGGAGTCCAGAACAGGAGAGCATTGGTTGAAGGGGAGAGGGGGAATGATTTAGAAAGGACCTGAAGATAAATGTTTCACACAGAGAGTGGTGTGTGTACATGAAGTGCTGTCAGAGGAAGTGCTGATGGCGGTTACAATCGCACATTTAAAAAGTATCTGGAAGAGAAAGTATATTGGCCAAATACTGGCAAATGGGACTGGATCAGATTTGATATCTGATCGGAGTGAACAGATTGGACTAACGGGTCTGTTTCCGTTCTGCATGATTCTCTGATTCTATAAGAGGGATGACAAAAAATTCTGAAAGTACCTTTCAAATCCGAATCCTCTTCACTGGAAGTTTATCGTGCCTCTATGTTCACATTGATTGAAAGTTGTGTTAGTTAAATATTTGACAGAGAACTGAGTCATAGATAATGGGACACAGACAGGAAAGTGGGGCTGAGACCACAAATTGATCAGCCACAAACTTAGTGCCTGGTGGAGAAGGTTCAACGTATCTAAGGACTCACTCCTGTCCTTCAATCCCATGTTCCTGTGTTTCATTCAGCCCATTAAACCTGTTAGGCAGGAGCATTTAGAGGCTACTTACTTCTATAACCTGGTGCACAGAAACAGAGGAGATCATTCGGCCCTTCAAGACTGTCCCACATGCTTTGAGGTGATTTGAGGAATGTAATTGTAAAACACAGTCTGGGTATAAAAGAGGCCCCTCATCTCTCTTTATAGAGATTCCCCTCTTTGAAACTTGCACTCCATTTGTTGGTCATGTTGTAGACTCAAATTCACTATGAATACAGCCCACATACCTCACCCAGCGATGGCTCACAAAATCCTCTGGTCTCCCTGATGGTAACATTCAATAACAGAACATTCATAAAAATTATACCCACTAACTATCCAATAACAGAATGTGAGAACATCAGACACAGGGACAATCATTCACTCCCCAAGCCTGCCTTGCCTTTCACTAAGATCATGACTGATCTGCTCTTTGTCTCAAATAATATTTCAAACCCAATTCTTCATCGCGCTTAACTCTCTGAGAGGTCAATGTCCATCTACCTCCTCTTCAAATACTTTTAGTCATCTGGGTCCCCAACACTCTTGAGAAGAGAAATCCTGACATTCAATGACACCTGTTTGAAGAAAACCCTTGCTGCTCCTATATCATGACCTATTGATATGAACAAAAGAGGTTGACTCAAGGGTTCAGGTAAAAATGACTGGCCCTGATATCAAGGCTTCTGTTGATTTATGTTGTCATCAAGGAGCTTAACAAAACTGAACTTAATGGGAATCAGAGAAAACTCTCCAGTGTTTGGAGTCTAACATGGCACAAAGGAAGATGTTCATCATCTCAGTCCTGGGTCACCTCTGTGGGAGAACCTCAGGGTAGCTTCCTCTTCATAAACATCTTCAGCTGCTTCAACAATGCCTCCCCACCCTCACTCTCCCCACCATAAGATCAGAAGTGGGGATGGTCACTGAGGATTCAACAATGTTCAGAATAATTTGATGCCCCCGTCAGCTTCTGAACAGGACTGTGTCCATGTGCAGCAAGACATGGACTCCATTGAGGTTTGTGCTGTTAAAGAGTTCGTAACATTCATATAAAGGACTGTCTGACACTGCACATTGCCACAGTAAAATAAGAGTTCATTCCGCACCTCACGCTGGTTTCACAGGAATATGAGGAAGTCATTCAGCCCACTGACACTATTGGAGAAGAACAGGGACCGGCCATTCAGTGCCTCCAACATTTTACTCAGGAAGAGAAGGATTCTAGTGTGATGGGCCACACCAGAGCCCCTCGACAATATTTGAAGGCAGTAGCCTAGACTCTAACGTTTCTTATTTCAGAGAAAATGTAAAGTGTCTGTTCCAGATGTAATGTGACTGGTCAAACAACTCGGTGTGAAGCATAACACCATTTACTTAAACACGATAGATGAAATGAAACCAAAGAAAGAAGAATTTAGAATAATGTAATTATATTGGACAAGTTAACAGAATAACAAATTTAGGAACTATTACTAATGAACTGTTGCAAAACTGGAAAATCACATGAACACAGCCCTTGGCAAATAGGAATATTCAGGCACTGAATGACACAAATATTTCTCCAATTCAATATTTAAAAACAGCACCAAGAGTAAATTCATAGAGAGTAGCTGCCAGGAGACATTCCCTAAAATTTTCAACTCAGTGGAGATCCCAATGATTTCTGACGTTACTGAGAAACCAAAACTCAGAAAACCTAAGCCTAAGCTATCCATGACTTCCTTTAACAGCTGAGGGGTAAAATGGGACCCTTGTCCTGACTGAATCTCTCTGCAGAGCCCATAGTGAGTAAAAAAAAGCTACCTTCTCCTCCACCTCCCTTTTTCCCTTAACACTTCATATTGGAATTTCCTCTGGAAATCTGTTAGATGCATCCATTATGTTTAGCAAATCTTGGTTATCACTTCTATTTTAGAAAGTGGAGCTCCACAATTAATCAGAAACCATGTGAAAGGATCTTCGAATGCAGGAATTGGCAACAAAGGTGCATTTTTTTATTGCCTGTGACTTACCTACCATTTGTCATGTATGACAAGTAAAACAAATATTAACCATGTCCTTGAGCATTCCAGGCCACTAGAAATGCTTCTGCACCTTAGCCTGAGCCTTCTGTACACCTAGGTGACCGCCTGCAGTTAGTTTGTGTGCTACCCGTAGTCAAACGATCTAGTACATATTGGCCCATTTCCCTTCCCCAAAGTACCGTTTTTCTCCACATTCAGGTTTTTCCTGCACCGTGACATCACACAGGGTGT
The DNA here is from genome assembly GCF_020745735.1 of Hemiscyllium ocellatum. NCBI lineage: Eukaryota > Metazoa > Chordata > Chondrichthyes > Orectolobiformes > Hemiscylliidae > Hemiscyllium > Hemiscyllium ocellatum. Next base: position 2,274,597 of record NC_083454.1, read on the forward strand.
GACTTACCTGAACATCAACTCTTTCGTCTTTTTCTTTCGTTTTTCCTTCCTGCTGTAACTTATGACAGTGAGATGTTGTTACTACACAGTCTGGAAAATTCCTGGGTATATTTCTTTTAACTCCTCAGTTCCCTAGTTTTCGTTTGACTTCTCCACCATAAGAGGTCTCTCCCACCTTGGACGCTATGAAATCGTTCACAAGAACAAACTGTATTCCTGGGACTGACACTCTGTCACTCACTCTCACTGTTACTTCCCCAATCCTGATTTGGCACTCCAATGTGATGTTTCTGTCCCCAACCTTAATTTCTGTCCCAATTTTACAAATTATCACGCTCTTGAATAACATGTCAGGAAGAGTGAAAATCCTTCCATCTCTTGCTATTAGGGGCTGAGAGAAAGTGAGGACTGTAAACGGTGGAGATTAGAGTTGAAAAGTTTGGGGCTGGAAAAGCACAGCAAATCAGGCAGTATCTGGGAGGCAGGAGAGTTAACGTTTCAGGCACAAGTCCTTCATCAGATAAGTGGGGGGAAGGGGGCTGAGAAATAAATAGGAGGGTGGGGCTGGAGCTGGGTGGAATGTAGCTTGCAAGGCAATAGGTAGATGCAGGTGGGGTGTGATGGTGATGGGTTGGGGAGGAAAGTGAAGTGAATCAGTGGTAGGACAGCTGGAACCTTCAAGCTATACAGCATCAACATCGACTTCACCAATTTCCAAGTCTCCCTCCCACAACCTTATGCCAGTTCCAACCATTTAAATTAGCAGCGCCCTCTTGAACTGTCTTAATTGTTCATTGTCCTTCCCAACTATTCACTCAATCCTCTCCTCCGACATATCACTATCACTCCCACCTACATCTGCCTATCGCCCTCCCAGTGACCCTCCCATCAGTACAGCTCCTACCCTCCTATTTATCTTTCATCCCCCTTGTCCCCCTGCCACATTCCTGACGATGGGTTTATACCTGATATGTAGAGTGTCCTGCTCTTCAGATACTGCCTGATCTATTGTGCTTTTCTGGCACCTCACTTCTCAACTGTTAGCGACAAAGCAGATCCGTATCTCAGAAAATTATAATTTATCGTCCTTCCCCGCACCCCTCCCCACCTTCTGTATAAACTTTATCCACAGAGGCGAATTCTTCATAGAGCCCAGGCACTGATTCTGTACCTAGGCTGTGCACTCTCCTACAGCTCCTGGGAGACTTGGGGTCTTCTTTAACAGTTTTACTAATGCCACTGGCTTAGCCTCTTCTACCACATATTTTCCCAAAGTGTCTTCCTTTAACCCCCAGCACGGTGTGGCCCAGGTTACTGCAGTGAAAGCTCCTTTTCCCAGTGCCTTTCGTAAACCATCAGCACTGTAATGGTATGTGTTTCACTCTCTAATAGTGAGAACACCATAGGCCATTCACCTCCTTTCAACTCCCTTGGGCTTCTTTTTACACCTATAGTAAACTATTGTGCGCTACTATTCACTTTGTACTGTGTGATCTCCCCTTCTCCCAGTTTCTATCCTTCACAGGATGGAAATCCTCCCGGAAGCTAAATTTCATCTCATGCATCAATGCTTATTTACCCGCCATTTCTGCTGCTCTTCTCGCTTCTTGAAATTTCTATTCATTCACATGAATTTTTACCATTTCTGGAAGTGAATCTTTAAACTCCCCCAGCAGAATAATCTCCCTTCGAGTCTCACAGGTCTTATCCATTTTTAAGGCCAGCACCCATCTATCAAAATGACTGTGTTTAATTCTTTCAAACTCAACATAAGCCTGACCTGGTTTCGTCTCTATGTTTCTGAACATCTGCCTATATTCTTCTAGTACCAATTCATAACCAATCAAAATAGTCAGTTTGACATCTGCATAATCTCTTGACCACTCATCTGACAGTGCTGCAAATACTTCACTCCTGTGTCCATCGAGCACTACCGACAAGTTCACTGGACACACCATCTGCCCAGCCATTTTGTTTTTCAAATGAACTTAAAAGAGATATTGACATTTTTCTCACCGAAATATGACAACGTATTATCATAGCTTTATACATCCCTCCATCTCTATCCTGTTCATTTAACTTTCTTGTCTAATTCCCAACTTCCGAAATTCAAATCATCCCTCCCTTTTCCTCACTTTCCCTTTCCCTTTGTTCTATCTCTGTTTCCGTCCATATTTTCACCTTCTAATTCCAGTTGCCATATTTGCAATTTAAGTTTTTTTTTCCAAATCTACTGCAGTTGCCTGTTTCTCTGACACACCAAAGTGCTTGACCATCTCCGTTACAATTTCAGCTTTCGTCTTGTCCCTGGTTAAACCCAATTCCAACCTATTTGCTAATTCTAACAATATTCCTTCTTCTGACTTTATAAACTTCCTTGGCAAATTTGGGAACCTCTTTAGTAATGTTAAAAAACAATTCTTTCATTTTTACTTTAACCAACCACAAGTTAACAAAATTAAATGAATTTTCCCAACGGTTTAATTTGAAGATCCAGGTTGGAATGTGTTGGAATGTGTTGGAATCTGCTGGGACCTTTTGTACCACAAATCTGTTCAAGTCTGTCCAAGTCCCTAGCAAGGCCCCAAACTGTGATGACATCAATGTCGAACCCCTCTGTTAATCAAAACAACACATCCAGAAAAGCTCACCTCGTATTATAATCTGTTAAAATTTGGGTGACAGAGAACTCCTAAATTCCACTAATTAACGAAAAATAACAATTTATATGTATGCAAGTGAGCTCACTGAGCGTGAATATTTGTTTTCAGATGTTTTATCACCATGATTAGGTGACATCATCAGTGAGAGTCTCCGCTGAAGCGCTGGTGATGTGTCCCATCTCTCAATTTATAGGTTTTGGTTTCTTAAGGTGGGGGATGTCATTCCTGTTTTTTTATTACACGAGAAGGTAGATAGGATAGAAATTGATGCATTTATTGATGGACTTCTGGTTAGAATGCCATTCCTCTGAGAACGTCCTTGCATGTCTTAGTATGTGTGTGTGTTGTTCCAGTCAAAGTGATGCCCTTCTCTGTCTGTATTATGAATATGTTGATAGTGGGTCATGTATTTTGGTGGCCAGTTGGTGTTCATGTATCCTGGTAACACGACAACAGGACCATTTCAATGGCAGAAAAATGATTTTGTATACATTGTTTAATCAATGTGTGTGTGTGCAGATATTTTTCATATGTGCACAACATATTCTAAATGAACAACGGAGACACAGTTATTGAAAAATGTTGTGCATGATGTATAAAATTTATAAAACATTATTTGATGCTGCTCATCTAATGTGATTTGTTCCCCTTCTCGCAATGTTCCCTCCTTTTCTGGAATTCTCTACACTAATTTCTCATTCCTATAAGGTTGTGTGTTATACATTCTTTCTTCTGGTGTCCCAACTTTTTTCAGTTAATCCCCTTTCTACTGGGACTTAAATATGTTGGCCTGCTGGGTTCTTTCAAAAGCTGGTGTCTGTCATATTATTGGAGATAAAAGTTCTGGCATCAGACCCAGCATTTGAACACATTACTCTGTTGTAAATGCACTGTACAAAGGACCAGAGCACACAGGAATTGTCAAAACATTGTGGGATGTACATCTACTTCTTTCAATAATTAAGTTTACTCATTTTTCACATGTCCCATTCTTTACCCTGTCTCTCGTTCTCTGTTTGTATCTAGTCAAGAAATTTGCCAATTATTCTTTATGTCCCATTTCTCAAAACACCTTATTTCGATTTATATCTATTGCTTTCTTCTTGATGTAATGTCACCACAAAGTCATGAGGGAGGAGCTGGCTAAAGTTAATTGGAAGGGGAGCCGCGCAGGGAAGACCACGGAGCAACAATGGCAGGAATTTATGTTGGATAATTCAGAGGATATAAGAAATTCTCCAAAAAAAGATGAAACATACTCATGGGAGGACAAGGCAGCCATGAGTGATAAGGCATCAAACCAAAAGAGAAAACATACAATGTGGTGAAGATAATTGCGAATCCAGAGAATTAATTGGCTCTGAAACTACATCAGGCTGGCATCACTGACACTGCAGAGCTCTTAATCATGGTCAGGGAGAGAAACAGAGGGAAACACATTCAATTTAAACAAAGAAGATTGTATTGCTCAAGGGAAAGGATTCAGATAATTAAACAATTGAACAAAATCAGTTATATGTTTTTACGGATTGTGTCAGATTGGAAACATGACGTCAGCAGAATGAGAATATGAAAATGAAAGTATTTCCACATCATAAACCAGAGTAGGTCACTGAGTACAGGGCTGATGGGTGAAAGGGTCTCGATGTGAACTCGGGTACAGACAGCAGAATTGCACTTCAGATATGGCAGCTCAAAACTGCATATTCATGTGGTGCTGTAGAACACAGCAGCACGAGAAGCTGAACACCATTCAACCACCACCAGTAATATCTTACCCAGGGATAATCTCCTCAGTCTGCCATTACAATCAACACGATCTATGTATCAATAATAACTGTGGGTGAACATGTCTAGGTCAGAACCACGTGAACCGAAACATGCTTTTCACATCAGAGAGCGGCGGGAGCTGGGCAGAAGTGAAGTCGGAGCACAAAGCCGGTCGAAAATGTAAGTGATTGTTATTTAAGAACTTAACACGATGCCAAAGGCCTTTTCACATCAGAGAGCGGTGGGAGCTGGGTGGAAGTGAAGTCGGGGAGAGCAAAGCCGGTCGGGAAGCTAAGTGATTGTTATTTGAGTGGAAGTGATTACGCCACAGTGCAAGAGGATGAAGACAAAACTGCCAAGCTGGTTCCGTGTGCGACGTGCTTGATGTGGGAGGTCAATGACTCTGGTGTGTCTGGCTCGTAGAAGTGTGGAAAGTGTGTGCACGATCAGCTACTGACAGAGCATATTGAGGCACTGATGGAAGAACTCGAAGACCTGAGGCTCATCCGAGAGACAGAGATCTTTCTGGACAAGACCTTCAGTGAGGTTATTACACCAATCGTACCAGAAGAGAGAAGACGATGTGGAAAGCAGAGAGGAGAGAGGTGCAAGCGACCCCGGGGGAAGTACCTGTCAGGAACAAATTGAATCTTTTAGAAACAGTAGAGAAAGGTGAAACTGCCAGTCCGCGAGGCGGCCAGGTCTGTCAATCAAAAGTTGGTGCAGAGGCAGAGCGGAAGAGTCGGACAACACACAGAGCCGTGGTAATAGGGGACTCCATAGAGAGAGGAACTGACCGGGCTTTTTGTGGCAGCAGAGGGACTTAAGGATGGCGTGTTGTCTTCCTGGTGCCAGGGTGAAAGACATCACAGACAGAGTGCAGGAAACCCTCAAGGACGAAGATGAAGAGCTACAGGTGGTTGTACATGTTAGCACAAATGATGTCGGGAAGAAGAGAAGGAACATACTACAGCGGGACCTCTGAGAACTAGGAAGAAGGTTGAAAAGCAGGACGTCCAAGGTGGTTATCTCAGGTTTAATTCCTGTTCCTCTGGCTGGTGAGGCCAGAAACAGGGAGATAATGGACTTGAAGAACGTGTGGCTGGGGAACTGGTGCAGGAAGCAAGGATTTAAATTCTTGGATCGCTGGGGTATGTTTTGTGGTAAGCATAAATTCTACAAGAGAGACGGTTTACACCTTAATATGTTATGGACCAGCATTCTGCCAGGCAGGTTTGCTACAGCAACACAGCTACGTTTAAACTAAGTAGTGGGGGGGGGGGTGGGATGGAGGGGACAAACTGGATGTTTAAGAATGAAATTGAAGGGAAACGTAGAACCAGGGAAGACAAGAAAGACAACTGTATCAATGAAGCAGAACACTCAAAGGGATCATGCTGTATGGTTGAGTGAAATAGGAGTTGATGGGAAGGGTCAGGGCAGTAACAAATTAAAAATACTGTAAATGAATGCACGAAGCATTAGATATAAGATGGATGAGCTTGAGGCTCTTTTGGAAATAGGCAGATACGATATTGTTGGGATAACTGAAACGTGGCTCCAAGTGCACAGGGCCTGGGAAATGAATATTCAAGGCTACACGTGCTATCGTAAGGACAGACTGACAGGCGGGGGGGGGGGGGGGATGGCCAAGCTGGTAAGGGATGATTTTCAGTCCCTTGCGCGGGGGGAAATGGAATCACGGGATGTAGAGTCAGTGTGGATGGAGCTGCGAAATACTAAGGGTAAATAGACCCTCTTGGGGATTATCTCCAGACCCTCAAACAGTAGTCTGGATGTCGGATGTAAGTTAAATCAGGAGCTGAAATTGGCCTGTCGCAAAGATGTTAATACAGTTGTTATGGGGGATTTCAACATGCAGGTAGACTGGGAGAATCAGGATGGTATTGGACCTCAAGGAAGATACTTTGTGGAGTGCCTCAGAGATGGATTCTTAGAACAGCTGGATTCTTAGAACAGCTGGTGCTGGAGCCTACCAGGGAGAAGGCGTTTCTGGATCTGTATAGTGCAACGAACCAGAATGTGTCAGAGACCTCGAAGTGAAGGAGCCATTGGGTAGTAGTGAACATAATACAATGAGCTTCAATCTTCAATTTGAGAGGGAGAGGGGACAATCAGAAGTGACATTTTTTCAGTTGAATAATGGGGTCTATGGAGTTGTGAGGGAGGAGCTGGCCAAAGTTCAATGGCACAATACCTTAGCAGGGATGACAATGGAGGAACAATGGCAGATATTTCTGTGTATAATGCTGCATTTGCAGGATCAGTTCATTCCAAAAAGGAAGAAAGATCATAGGAGGAGGCATGGGTGGCCGTGGCTGACGAGGGAAGTTAGGAATCATATAAAGTAGAAAGAAAAAAAGTATAACATAATAAAGATAAGTGGGAAAACGGAGGACTGGGAAGCTTTTAAAGAACAACAGAGGATTACTAATACGCAAATAAAAAATGAGGTACGAAGATAAGTTGGCCAATAATATAAAGGAGGACAGTAAACGCTTTTTCAGGTAAGTGAAAGGCAACAAAAAAAATGGTGAAGACTAAAATTGGGCCCTTGAAGACAGAAACAGGGGAATATATTACGGGAACAAAGAAATGGCAGAAGAATTGAGTTGGTACTTCAGATCTGTGTTCACTGGGGAAGACACAAGCAATCTCCATGAGGTAACAGCCATGAGTCTGAAGGACCTGAACTGAAGGTAATTTATATTTGCCAGGAATTGGTGTTGGAAAGACTGTTAGGTCTGAAGTTTGATAAGTCCCTGGGGCCTGATGGTCTACATCCCAGGGTACTGAAGGAGGTAGATCGATAAATCGTGGATGCATTGGTGATTATTTTCCAGAATTCGGTAGATTCGGGAACAGTTCCTGCGGATTGGAGGGTGGATAATGGTATACAACTTTTTACGAAAGGTAGGAGAGAGAAAGCAGGAATTTATAGACCAGTTAGTCTGACCTCAGTGGTGGGAAAGATGCTGGAGTCTATTATAAAGGATGAAATTACGACACATCTGGATAGTAGTAAAGGATAGGTCAGAGTCAACATGGATTTATGAAGGGGAAATCATGCTTGACTAATCTTCTGGAATTTTTTGAGGATGTAACTCTGAAGATGGACAAGGGAGATCCAATGGATGTTGTGTACCTGGACTTTCAGAAAGCGTTTGATAAAGTCCCACAGAGAAGGTTAGTGAGCAAAATTAGGGCGCATGGTATTGGGGGCAAAGTATTGGATTGAAAGTTGGTTGGCTGATAGGAAACAAAGAGTCGTGATAAACGGCTCCATTTTCGAATGACAGGGAGTGATCAGTGGGTATCGCAGGGATCAGTAGTGGAACCGCAGCTTTTTACAATATATGTTTATGATATAGAAGGTTGTATTAATTATAACATTAGCAAATTTGCTGATGATACTAAGCTGGGTAACTGAAATCTTGACTCATTTTCCTAAAGCCTATGGAATACAGGCCCAGTCGGCCCAAACCCTGCTCCCAAAATAAGCCAGAGATCAGTCTGTTCATCATTCTCTGCTCTCCCTCAATGTCAGGTTTGTCCTTTATTAGGTAAGGAGACCAAAACTGCACACAATACTACACAATGTTCGAGATGGGGTCCCAACAAGGCCCCGTACAGCTGCAGTAAGAAACCCTTATTCCTGGACTCAAATCCTCCTGAAATGAAGGTCAATGTACCAGTTACCTTCCTAACTGCTTTCTGTTCCTGCAATATTGTTTTCAGTGACTAGTTTACAGGGAAATCCAGATCCTTCTCAATGTTACAGCTCCCCCTTTGGAGGGTCTATGTACACTGGTAAGCGTGACAATGCCATTCCCAGTATTGACCTCTGGGTTGAGAAAGCACTGAGTTCCAGGGACCTCAGAGAGCTGCTCAGAAGGAAACAACAAAAAGGAGTATACATCGCTTTGTAGATCAACATGGTTCAAACATAGGCTGCCAATCTCTTGTTCCCACCTAAGGACACACTGTCACCTCTACCCACCTTGCTCTCCATCTGCCACGTATTTGCCCATTCACTCCACTTGTCTCAGTCACCTTGGAGCTTTTTTACAAACTCCTCGCCCACTCACAATCCCACATCCTTTAGTGCCGTCAGCAGGCTGGGATTTGATTCACGCAACCAAATGTTTACTGGGTATTGTGAACAGCTTGGGCCCCAGCACCGATCTCTGCGATACCTCAGCAACCTTCCTCTGTTAGTTTTATTTTTCTAATTTATTTATTTCGTGAATCTGGGTGTCACTGGCTGGGCCAACATTTATTGCCTGTCCCTAGTTCCCCTTGAGCAGGTAATGGAGACCTGCCTTGTTGAATTGCTGTAGTCCTCCTGTCCCACAATGCCATTTGGGAGGAAATCTCAGGATTTGGACCCGGTTGCAGTGAAGGGAAGGTGATATATTTCCAAATCAGGATGGTGAATGGCTTGGGGGGGATCTTGAAGACCGTGGTGTTCCCATACATCTGCTGCCCTCGTCCTTTTTGATAGACGTGGTCGTGAGTCGTGAAGATGGTGTCTGAGGATCTTTGTTGAATCATTTCAGTGCGGATTGTAGATCGTAAAACACTGCTGCTGCTGAGCGTTAATAGTGGAGTATTGTGAATGAAACGACACTCAAACTGGCTGTTATGTCCAGGATGGTATCAAGCTTCTTGAGTGTTGTTGGGTCTGCAATCATCCAGGAAAATGGGGAGTACTCTGTCACACTTCTGACTTATGCATTGTAGATAATGGACAGACGTTTGGAAGTCAGGATGTGAGTTACTTGCCGCAGTACTCCTAGCTTCTCAACTGCTCTTGTAGTTTCTGTGTTTATGTGGGCGAGTCCAGTGAATCTCTGAGCAATGATTACCCACCAGAATTTTGATACTGGGGGATTCAGTGATGGTAGCACCATTGAATGCCAAGGTGGTATTTTAGTGGTGATGGTCACGGTCTGGCATTTGTGTGGCAAGAATATTACTTGCCACATGTCAGCCTGCATACTGTCCAGATCTTGTCACATTTGGACATGGATTACTTCAGTATCTGAGGAGCCACAAGTGTTGCAGAACGTTGTGCAATCATTGGCAAACATCCGCAATTCTGACATTATAACAGAGGCAAGCCATTGGTGAAGCAACCCTGAAGATATTTGGGCCTAAGCAACTGTTCGAGGGATTCCTACAGACTTGTCGTGGAGCTGAGTTGACTGACCTTCATCAGCCATGACCATCTTCCTACCTGTCAGGTATGATTCTAACCAGCGGGGAGTTTGACCCGGATACTCATTGATTCCAGTTTTGCTCAGACCACTTGTTGCCACACTTGGTCGAAGGCAGCTTTGATTTAAAGCCCTAGTACTCTCAACCCACCTCTGGAAATCAGCGCTTTTGTCCATGTTTGAGCTAATGAGGTCAGGAGCTGAGTTGCTCTGGTGGAGCCCAAACTGGGCGTCATTGATCAGGTTATTGCTGAGTAGGTGCTGCTTGAAAGCACTGACATCTTCCATCACTTTACTGCTGATCGAGAGTAGTCTGATGGGTTGGTAATTGGCTGGATTGGATTTGTTCTGTTTTTTTATGTATAGCAGGTACTTGGGGACTTTTCCACACAATCGGGTAAATGTCGTTATTGTAACTGCATGGGAACTGTTTGGATAGGGAAGTGGCAAGTTCTAAAGCACAACATTTTTCAGTACTATTGCCAGAATGTAGTCAGGGTATGTCCCTTTGAAGTATCCAGTGTCTACAACCGTTTCTGGATATCGCGTGGACTGAATGGAATTGCTGATGACTGGTAACTGAATTACTGAGGACCGCTAAAGGATATCGAAATGGATCATGCACGCAGCATTTCTTACTGAAGATTGTTGAGAATGCATCAACCTAATCTTTTGCACTGAATGGCTGGGATATTGCATCATTAAAGATGAGGATATTTGTGGAATCTTCTCCTCCAATGACTTGTTTAATTGTCCATAATTATTCTCAACTAGATGTGGAAGGACTGCAAAGCTTAGATCTGAACCGTTGCTTGTGGGATCACTAAACTCTGTCTATTACTTACTGCTAATGCTGTTTGGCACACTATGGTGGTTTCGTCAGGCTGACACCTCATTTTCAGGAATGCCTGGTGCTGCTCCTGCCCTCCCGCACACTCCAATGAACAAGGGTCGATTCTCTGGCTTAATGGTAATTATTGCAAGGGGGATATGCCAGGCCATGTGGTTTTGCAAGAGTACAATTCTGCTGCTATTGATGACTCACAACACCTCATGGAAACCCATAATTGAACTGCTAGATCTGTTTGAAGTCTGTCCAATTTAGTACAGTGATAGTGCCACCCAATATGATGGAGGCTATTCTCAATGTGAAAGAGTGACTTTGTCTCCATAATGACTATGCGATTGTCACTCTGACAGATACTGTCATGGAGAGATACTTCTGCAACTGGCAGATTAATACGAATTAAGTCAAATATGTCTCCTGTTAGTTCCTTAACCAACTGCGGCAGACCCAGTCTAGCAGTTATGTTCTTTAGAACCTGACCAGTTCGATCAGTAATGCTGCAGCTGAGCCACACTTGATGGTGGACATTGACATTCCCAATCTAGAGTACAACTTTGTGTTCTTGCCACGCTCAGGGCTTCCTCCAAGTGTTGTTCAGCATGGCGGAGTACTGATTCATCAGTTAAGAGAGACTGGTACATGGTAATCAGCAGGAGATTTTCTTTACCATGGGTAAACTAACGCTATAAGACTTCATGGGATATGGAGTCACTGTTGAGGACTCCCAGAGCAATGCCCTTCCAATTGCATCCCACTACTCCGTCACCTCTGCTGTGTCTGTTATTAATTCTAATAACTACTAAAAATTACTAATTCAATGTTTGTGAGAAGATTTGTAGCTCGGGTGCTCGTTGTTGTGGTTCTGTCCGCCGAACTGGGAATTTATGCTGCAGGTGATTTGTCCCCTGTCTAGGTGACATCCTCAGTGCTTGGGAGCCTCCTCTGAAGCGCTTCTGTGATGTTTCCTCCGGCACTTATAGTGATTTGTATCTGCCTCTTCCGGTTGTCAGTTCCAGCTGTCTGCTGCAGTGGCCAGTATATTGGATCCAGGTTGATGTGCTTATGCATTCAATCTGTGGATGAGTGCCATGCCTCTAGGAATTCCCTGGCTGTTCTCTGTCTGTTCTGCTGGTGAGACAGGATGTATCCGGGGAAGGTGATGGGGTATCAGGGATATAGTCATATCACAGAATCATATCTCACAGACAATGTCAGGCTGTTGCTTGACGAGCCTGTTTGTTTCTATTTACTGTTTCCTGCTGGCTGTCCCATTCTAGAAACATGGCCATGTATTCGCCCCAATCCAATAAGATTATATTTTGCAAACTAGCTTTACCAAAACCTTCCTAAAAACCCAAATACCTGTCTCCCAGACCGTTTTTTAAGCATAATCCCCATTTCATAAATTCATGTTACTGTTGTCTGTGAGCATTACTTTCAATCCCAATAATTTCTCCTAAATCTTTTATTTACTATGTTCTACGTTCCATTTACTAGAACCCTTTTTGCCACACCTGACTTGGTTGTCCTCGTATTGTTAGAAAGTTCCGTGAAGACAGACCCAAAGTAGCTGTTTCATAGCTCTGCCATTTTCCTGTTCTCTATTGCCTATTCTCTGGTTTCAGATTATAAGGAAACTGCATTTGTTTTCTCATACCTCTCACATTGACATGATTTGATGAGCTATTACAAATCACTCTTATAACCTTTGTGAGTATACTCTTCAGAAAACCATCAATTCCTGCCTTTAGTTAATCAATAATTGACCTTCCACACCATACACTCACAGGAGCATAGACCAACAGAAATACAGCACGATCTACATTAGGTCCACTTTCCAAAGACAGGCCCATAGCAGAGAATGTTATGACACTTCCAAGTACTCGTCCAAGTACTTTTTGATGGTTGTGAGGTTACCCGTGATACCTCCACTCTCAGGAAGTGCATTCCAGACCCCAACAGCTTCTGGGCGAAGGAAAATCCTCAAATTCTCTCTCATCCTCAAACCCTTCACTTTAAAAGTGTGCCTGCTTGTTCTCAACTCTCTGACTAAAAGGAACAGCTGCTGTCTATCCACCTATGTTCATTCTTCTAATAATCTTTGCTTTCTGAATCACATCCCCCTCAGCCTTCTCTGCTCCAATGTAAACAACCCATGCTTATCCAGCTTCTCTCCATAGCTGATATCCTCCAACCCAGGGACCATCCTGGTCAATGTCCTCTGCATACCATCCAGTACAACCATACCCTTCCTTTTAATTGGCTTCCAGAGCTTTATACAGTACTCCATCTTGGCCTAACCAATGCTCTGTATAGCTCTTATAGTCTACGTTCTGATTGATAAACGCTACACCCAAGGTCCAATTCTTAGCTAGTCCATTATCCTGCTCAGTCCCATTCAGTGATGTGTGAAGAAGAACGAACTGAGCTTCCCAATGTGCTGCCATTCATTGATTACTCCCCTGTCTGGTTCCTTCTTCCACTGTGCATCACTTCATATTTATCAGGGTTACGTTCCATCTGCCATTGATCAGACCATCTGACCGTTCCATCTGTATCGTTCTGTAACATGAGACCTTTCTCCTGACTGCCAACCAACCGGGCAAACACAAACTTACTTATCACAATCCCCACCCCTTCACCCACCCCCTTCATTCATATCTGCACCATTTATAATTACCACAAATAATAAAGGACACGGCACTGATCCCTGTGGTACAACCGGGGACACTTGTCTCCAGTCACACAAGCAACCTTATCCCACCACCCTCTGTGTCCTGACACTAAGAAACTTTTCGTTGTAACTTGTCACGTTATCCTTGATTCCATGAGATTTTATTTTATTTTAAAGTTTTATTTTAAAGCATATGGAGCTTTTTCAAAGGCCTTGCTGCAAAACTAAATAAGTGACCTCCTCAAACTAATTCAATCAAATTAATTAGATGTGACTTCCTTCTGATAAAATCATGATGATTATCCCTGATCAGACCTTGCTACTTTGATTGGAGTTCAATTTTATACTTCCGGGTTTTCTCCAGTAGTTTCCTTAACAGTGATCTAATACTGGTTCGTCTATAGTTCCCTAGTCTATCTCTACCACCCATACTGTGAAGTTATAAATCACACAACACTAGGTTATAGTCCAACAGGTTTAACTGGAAGCACACTAACTTTCGGACCGTCGATCCTTCATCAGGTGATTGTGGAGGACACAATTTCAAGGCACAGAATTGATAGCAAAAAATTTACCGTGTGATGTAACTGAAATTATACATTGAAAATTAACTTGATTGTCTATTGAGTCTTTCATGTGTTCGAATACCATGATCGTTTCACTTCTTTTGCGTGTAAATAAAAAAAACTTTTTTTAAAAAAAGTTTTTTTCGCAGGTTAAATGTAACAATTGGTGTCAGCTAGACAATATATCGAAGGTGACAGCGTTCTGTGTTCTCTGTCGATGCCATGATGTTTAGATTGATTCTAATCTTAAAAAAGTCAGATAAAAGAGTTTTACATTAATTCATGCAGTTTTTGAGCAAACTACAATGTAACTCTGCAAGTACAAATTCATCCCACAAAATATATGTGTGCATGTGGATCTTTGTGTCAGTCTGTTTGTGTGTCTGTGTTGGGGGTTGTGAGTGTGAGAGATAGTGTATATGTGTATAGTGAGTGTAGAGTACCTTAAGTCTGTGAGGGTTTGTAGGTGTGAGTGTGGGAGAGTGTGTGAGTGTCTGGGCTGGGGGGTTGTGTGTGTCTGTGAGAGAGAGGCTATATGTGTGTGCATGACTGTAGAGTGCCTATGTCTCTGAGAGGATGCATGAGTGAGTGTGGTGGTGTGTGCATCTGTAAGTGTGTGTGTGTCTTCCGTGTGTATATATATGTATAGGAGTGTGTGTGTGTGTGTGTGTGTGTGTGTGTGTGTGTGTGTAGATGTGTCTGTGTGTGTGTATAGTGCGATGGTCGTCGCCTGCAGTCTGACATGTACCTAAGATGCCAGTTGAGGCCATCGCTATGGGTATGGAACTTAGCTATCAGCCTCTGCTCGGCCATTTTTCGCTGTTGCCTGTCCCGACGTTCGCCTTGGAGGATGGTCACCTGAAGATCCGAGGACAAATGTCCTGGACCACTGAAGTGTTCGCCAACTGGGACGGAATCCTCTTGTCTGTTGATTGTTGGGCGGTGCCCATTCATCAGTTGTCGTAGCCTTTGTTTGGTTTCCCCAATGTACCATGATTCAGGGCATCCTTGCCTGTAACGTTGGCTGAGTCACATGAGAACCTGCCACGTACATAGTGGGAGGTGTCACCACGTGTAATGGTAGTGTCCATGTCCGCACTCTGACACGTCTTGCAGCGCCTACCGTGACAGGGTGGTATGGAGTTGTTCTGAGAGCCGGGCAATGTGCTCTGAACAATGATCTGTTTGAGGTTTGGCAGTTGTTTAAAGAAGAGCAATGGAGGTGTGGGAAGGTCTTGGTGAGTTGCTCATCCTCATTGATAATGTGTTGCAGGTCACGAGGTACGTGGTGCAGTTTTTCAGCTCCTGGGAGGTACTGAACAACGAAGGGTACCCCGTCGGTTTCAGCACGTTTCTATCTCCTAAGGAAGTCATTATGATACCCTGCCTTTCTCATAGAGAAAGGCAGCTAGGGATCACGTATTGAAACTTCGAACCCTGCTGGGATCTCCAACAGCTTCTCAATGCTGCAGCCAAAAACAAAACGAGAAACCCTGGTCTGGGAGCGCTGGCCACTGCCCTTCCATTGTTATCACCATTTTAATAAAACCTAAAGGCTTCCTCAGTTATTTAAGTGAACTGTTTTCAGACAGCAGTTCCACACCTCTGCCTTTTAAACCTCTCTTAAAAAACAAGAGAAAATAAGATTTTCATAGTGATAGCATCCTCACAACTCCAGCTTTAATAAAATGATCTATCAATATATAAAGATGAATTCATTTTAGACCTCCTAATCTTCCTCTATTAGTAGGAGATAGATAGGATGGTGAAGAAGGCGTTTGGTATGTTTTCCCTTATATGTCATAGTATTGAGTGCAGGAGTTGGGATGTCATGTTGCAGCTGGACAGGACGTTGATTAGGCCACTGTTGGAATAGTGCGTGTAATTCTGGTCTCTTCCTATTGGAAATGTGTTGGAATCTTGAAATGGTGCAGAAAAGATTTCCAAGGATGTTGACAGGACTGGAGGAATTGAGCTATACGGAGAGGCTGAACAGGCTGGAGCTGTTTTTCCTGAAGCGTCGGAGGCTGAGAGGTGACCTCATGGACGTTCACTAAATTATGAGGGGCATGGATAGGATCAATAGGCAAAGTCTTTCCCTGGGGTCGGGGAGTTCAGAACTAGAGGGCATAGGTTTATGGTGAGAGGGGAAAGATTTCAAAGAGACCTAAGGGCAACCTTTTTTCACGCAGAGGGTGGTACGTGTATGGAATGAACTGCCAGAGGATTTGGTGGAGGCTAGTAAAATTGCCACAATTAAGAGGCATTTGGATGGGTATATGAATAGGAAGGTTTTGGAGGGATATGGGCCGGGTGCTGTCAGGTGGGACGAGATTGAGTTCGGATATCTGGGGGCATGGACGGGTTGGACTGAAGTGTCTGCTTCCGTGCTGTACATCTCTATGACGCTGTGATTCTATGACTGCAATGCATATATATTATATAGACTCTGAGCATATAAATGTTCACAAAGAGATTCGATTTCAGTCATTTTGCTCCTGCAACAGAATGCCTTTGTCTTCCTTCATCCACGTCTGCAGAATGTGTCAAAGTTTAGTTTTCTCGCCCTGTCAACTATATAATTTCAAGTTGAATGACAGCAATCTCAATCTTAAGGTCAATCGAAACAGACTGGTATTTTTTTCACCTGAATGTCTCCAAAAGTTTTACGGGGTCAGGATCAGTGAGAAAGATTTGTCTCATGTATGTTATTCACAATTTAAATGCTGAAATGTTGTAACGCCAACACTAAGCTCAAGGCTTCCTTCCCCATTGTGGAATAAATCTATTGATGTTTCCACTGGACACTCCAACCACACGTTACATAATGGATCACTCCTCATCTTTCCAATAGTCCTTCTGAAAGACATAGAACATAGAAAAATACAGCGCAGTACACGCCCTTCGGCCCTCGATGTTGCGCCGATCCAAGCCCACCTAACCTACACTAGCCCACTATCCTCCATATGCCTATCCAATGCCCATTTAAATGCCCATAAAGAGGGACAGTCCACCACTGTTACTGGCAGGGCATTCCATGAACTCACGACCCGCTGAGTAAGGAATCTATCCCGAACATCTGTCCTATGCCTACCCCCAATTAATTTAAAACTATGCCCCCTCGTAATAGCTGACTCCA
This sequence comes from Hemiscyllium ocellatum, assembly GCF_020745735.1. Lineage (NCBI taxonomy): Eukaryota > Metazoa > Chordata > Chondrichthyes > Orectolobiformes > Hemiscylliidae > Hemiscyllium > Hemiscyllium ocellatum. The sequence continues at coordinate 2,291,496 of NC_083454.1, forward strand.
TACGTGGAAAAAGGTTCTCGTTGTCAACTCTATCTAACCCCTAATCATCTTGTATACCTCTATCAAGTCACCCCTAAACCTTCTTTTCTCCAATGAGAACAGCCCCAAGTGCCTCAGCCTTTCCTCATACGATCTTCCTACCATGCCAGGCAATAACCTGGTAAACCTCCTCTGCACCCGTTCCAGTGCCTCCACATCCTTCCTATAGTATGGCGGCCAAAATACACACAATACTCCAGATAAGGCCACACCAGAGTCTTATACAACTGCAACATGACCTCAGGACTCCGAAACTCAATTCCTCTACCAATTAAGCCCAGTACGCCATATGCATTCTTCATAGCACTATTTACCTGGGTGGCAACTTTCAGAGATCTGTGTACATGGACACCAAGATCCCTCTGCTCATCCACACTACCAAGTAGCCTACCATTAGCCCAGTAATCCATCTTCTTGTTACTCCTACCAAAAATGAATCACTTCACACGTAGCTACATTGAACTCCATTTGCCATATTTCTGCCCAGCTCTGCAACATATCTATATCCCGCTGTAACCTGTATCCGTCTTCGCTATCCATCACTCCACCGGTTTTCGTATCATCCGCAAACTTTCTCACCCAGCCTTCAAGCCCCTCCTCCTGGTCATTTATAAAAATGACAAACAGCAATGGTCCCAAAACAGATTCTTGTGGAACACCGCTAGTAACTGCACTCCTAGATGAACCTTTACCATCAACTTCTATCCTCTGTCTCCTTCCAGCCAGCCAATTCCTAATCCAAACCTCTAATGCACCCTCAATGCCATACCTCCGTAATTTTTGCAGTAGCCTACCAAGGGGTACCTTATCGAACGCCTGCTAAAATCCACATACACTACATCTACTGCTTTACCCTGATCCACTTCCTTGGTCACCTTCTCAAAGAACTCAATAGGTTTGTGAGGCACGACCTGCCCTTCACAAAACCATGCTGACTATCCTTGATCACAGTATTCCTATCCAGATGTTCATAAATCCTATCCCTTACAATTCTATCTAAGACGTTGCCCACAACAGAAGTGAGACTCACTGGTTTATAGTTACTAGGGCTGTCCCTACTCCCCTTCTTGAACAAGGGGACCACATTCGCTATCCTCCAGACTTCTGACAGTATTCCTGTAGACAACGACGACATAAAAATCAAGGCCAATGGCTCCGCTATCTCCTCCCTAGCTTCCCAGAGGATTCTAGGATAAATACCATCAGGCACAGGGGACTTACCTATTTTCAACCTTTCCAGTATTCCTGGACCTCTTCCCTACATACCTCAAAGCCATCCATTCTAATCACTTGTGACTCAATATTCACCTTTGCAACAATGTCCTGTTCCTGAGTGAATACTGACGAAAAGTATTGATTTAGTGTCTCTCCAATCTCCTCCGCCTCCACGCACAACTTCCCACTATTATCCTTGGCTGGACCGATAACTACCCTAGTCATTTTTATTCCTGACATACCTATAGAAAGCCTTTGGGTTTGCCCTAATCCTACCAACCAAGGTCTTTTCATGCCCCCCTTCTCGCTGCTCTTAGTTCTCTCTTTAGATCCTTCCTGACTACCTTATAACTCTCAATCGCCCCAACTGAACCTTCCCGCCTCATCTTTACATAGGCCACACTCTTCCGTTTTACAAGGGATTCCAATTCCTTATTAAACCACTGCTCCCTCACAAGACCCTTTACTCCCTGCCTGACTGGTACATACTAATCAAGGACACCTAATAGCTACTCCTTGAACAAGCTTCACATATCATTTGTGTCCTTCCCTTGAAGTCAAATTTTCCAATCCACACATCCTAAGTCATGCCTCACCACATCATAATTTCCCTGCACCCAGCTATAACTCCTGCCCTGCAGTGCATACTTATCCCTCTCCATCACTAGAGTATAAGTCACCGAGTTGTGGTCACTGTCCCCGAAGTGCTCACCTACCTCCATGTCTAACACCTGGCCTGGTTCATTACCTAGAACTAAATCCAGTATGGCCTCACTTCTTGTTGGCCTGTCTACATATTGTGTCAGGAAACACTCCTGCACACATTGACCAAACACCGACCCATCTAACGAACTCGAGCTAAAGCTTTCCCTGTCAATATCTGGGAAGTTCAAGTTCCCCATAAAAACCACACTAGTACTTTCATTCGTCTCCTGAATCACCCTTGCAATACTTTCCTCTACGTCTTTCGGACTATTAGGAGGCCTGTAGAAAACTCCTAACAGGGTGACCTCACCTTTCCTATTTCTAACCTCAGCCCAAATTACCTCAGATGGCAAGTCTTCCTCCATCGTCCTTTCCACCGCTGTAATACTATCCTTGACAAGCAATGCCACACCTCCTCCTCTTTTACCCCCACCTCTGACCCTACTAAAACACTTAAACCCTGGAATCTGCAATAGCTATTCCTGTCCCTGTTCTACCCACGTCTCTGTAATGGCCACAACATCGAAGTCCCAGGTACCAACCCACGCTGCAAGTTCACCTACCTTATTTCTTATACTTCTGGCATTGAACTATACACACTTCAAGCCACCTTCCTGTTTACTGGTACCCTCCTTCGAGATCGATGCCTTGTTCCTAACCTCCTTACACTCAAGGTCCTGTACCCTATAGCTACAGTGCAGGTTCCCATGTCCCTGCAGAGTTAGTTTAAACCCTCCCAAAGAGCACTAGCAAATCTCCCCCCAAGGATGCTGGTGATGACATAGTTCCTCATGTCTCAGCATAAAAGAATTACATACTTCTGTACCTCTTAATGCTGAAAACCCTTTACCTGCTATTCCTGACCTTGGCCAGTATACCTTACTCTCACAGGTATATGTTTTAAGAAGATCTCGCATATTCTTCACAATCTCTCACCGAAACAAAACATGGATTTCTGAACTCAATCATCATCAGCAGCCATTTCAGTTTTAGTCTTGCCATTGTTACTCTCTGCTCTTCCACACGAGTTCTCACGACTGCAGGAAGTGAATTATTGAACTTCTCCAAAATAAGAATCTCTCTAAGAGTGCCATAGCTTTGCTCTGTTTTCAATGTCCTTCCCCACCTTTCAAACATACTTTTTTTATTCTTTCAAACTCAATGTACGCTAAACGAGGGAGCGTTTTTGAGATTCCTGTAATGCTGTCTGTCCGCTTCTGGCCCAAGCTCATATGCACTTCAGATGGCTTTCTTCACCTCCTCCTCCTCCCCAGATACCTCCTCCAAGAGGGATACAAATACCTACCAGCTCTGTTTGGATCAACTAAATCCACATGGTCACTGATCACTGCATTTATTTAGCCACTTTCTCAAATGAAATTAAAAAGTCATTCCCCATTCTTCTCAACAAATTTAGACAATGCCTGGGCATATTTAAAAAAAACCCCATCACGCTTTTGGCTACTATAGGGTTGCTCATCCTCACTAACCTCCTCATCCAGCTACAGTCTACCTTCATCTCCACCTTCTATGTCAACTTTCCTCTCTAATTAATAACTATTGAAGTTGAAAATCTCTCGTTTTCTTCTCTCTCTCTTCTTCTTCTTCATTTCCTTTTCTTTTAGTTCTAATTCTCATTTTAATTAAAATGGTTTCAATTCCTTCTCACGTTCAAAGCACCTCATTTGAAATTGAATTCTAGCCAATTCCAAAGAGTTTGATGGCGGTTCCAACAAATGTAATTGCTGAGCTATAGCTGTAATTATCTCTCATTTTCTCACAGACAAACACAACCCCCAAGTCCAGCTTGTCTGTCAATTTCTCCAGCGTTGCCTTCATTACCTTTTGTAAAACCCCCAACTTCACTTCTTCCACACCCAGAGAACTCTACGTGACTGAAAGAATCTTGAAACACAAAACACATTTTAAACCAACCGAATTCAACATCTGGAACAACTACCACTTTTGAACACAATACTCTCCCTTGCATCCTCTCCACTGTCTGCATGACAGTATTCTGGATGCCCTGGTTTCCTCCCACAATCTAAAGATGTGCATATCAGGTGAATTGGCCATGCTAAGTTGTTTGTAGTTTTCAGGGATGTGTGGGTTAGATGCCTTAGTCGGGATAAATGTGTAATAATAGGGTAGAAGAATGTTTCTGGGTAGATTACTCCTCGGAGGGTCGGTGTGGACTTGTTGGGTCAAATGGCCTGTTTGCACATTGTAGGGATTGTAATTCTAAACCCAATTTGATATTATCGATTTAGAACCAGACAAGAGTTCCCAGTTTGCCATAGTCCAACCAGACTGTCTCAAACTATTTCAAGAAGGTAGCTTCGATGCCAACATTTTGTTATTTTAAAGGCAGATGCGAATTGGGAGTTCCAGATATGATACTACTAGCCAAACCACTCACCATTAATTAAAACACAATGTAGTTAAACACTCTAATGAAAATCCATACAAAATGAAGAGTAATTTAGAATAACTTAACTATTGGAAACCTTAACCGAACAATGGATACAAAACATTCTACAAATGAACTGTTCCAATATACTAACCTCACCTAAACACACCCCATGGTAACAGGGAGCATTCTGACATACAGTTCTCTAATCCAGGAGGAAACATCATCAAGTGAAGCTTCAGAGAGAATGGCAGTTAGGGATAATTTACTAAAACTTCCAACCCTTCTGGGACACACGCACCTAATGGCTTACAGCTCTGAGGATAAAATCTAGAAAGCCTGGTCTATGCGAGCTGGCCATTGTTACAACTATTTATTAAAAACCCAAAAACCCTGAAAGTTATTTACTTGAGCCGTTTACAGTAGGCAGCTTGGACTTTAAGATCTTTCGTTAAAAAAAAGAGAAAATAACTCTTTTAACTTAAATGTGACAGCATTGTCACACAATTTAGATGCCTGGTCCTTTACTCAATGAGCTTCCCGATGTTACTGATCGGAAGGTCACCTGAGAGGGACAAACACAGGTACACTCCAAGTTACAAGGATGTGTTCCATAACTTCTGAAACACGCCTGTCCATGGGCCATCACATGGGACATACCGGGAAGTGAAAAACAGCCTGACACACACCATTTCACTGTTTCTGAGCTTCACAATGCCATCAATCGATATACTACAGAGCCAAAACCCAAGGTCAGGGAAAGATACAGAGGGACAGAGATTCACAGTAAAGACAGAAACAGACAGTTAATTAACTGGGAACAGGTTGTGGAAATATGAGGAAAAAGACAGAGCAGTGGGACTGACTGGAGAAGTGATATATTCGAGAGTAAAATTACAAGAATGAGAACATTGAATAAAGGCTTTGTCAGATCAGCTGAAATGCTTTGTTAGTTCAAATTCTGAATCTGCTGTACAGAACACCACAAACAACATAAACTGGAACAAGATGACAGCCCAGCATGGAGAGCTGAGTAGACCATGCTAGTGTGTTGCTCAGTAAACTGCAGTATATGCCCAGTATGGAGAGCATTGCAAACTTTACTATCATATGCTAACTATACTCGCATCAGATTACTGTCTCCAATGGGAATGTTTGCTCTCTCTGCGTGTGTGTGTGTGTGTGTGTGTGTGTGTGTGTGTTTTCATCAGAGACTGAGGGAGAGTGTGTGCGGGTGCGCGATTGGCGTGGTTGAATGCGAAACTTATTGTTTGAGAAGGAACGCACATGGAGGAAATATTTAAAATACGAACAACTGGCAGGCTTTTTGTTCATCGACAGAGAGAGAACAAGAGAATTTTCATGGACAGATGAGGTAAAGTGTTGAAAATGTTAAAATAAAGGCATTGCCATAAAAATAGCAATATATATCCGCGTGAACATGAATGACAGATGGATGGGAGGTTGGTGTGTGTTCGAATCAGATTTACTTCAACAGGTTTCAAGCCGGGAGTGTCAGCAGCAGATTATAGACAATAGACAATAGGTGCAGGAGCAGGCCATTCAACCCTTCGAGCCTGCACCACCATTCAATATGATCATGGCTGGTCATACCTAATCAGTATCCGCTCCCTGCCTTATCTCCATAACCCTTGATTCCACTATCTTTGAGAGCTCTATCCAACTCTTTCTTAAATGAATCCAGAGACTGGGCCTCCACTGTCCTCTTTGACAGAGCATTCCACACAGCCACCACTCTCTGAAGAAGTTTCTCCTCATCTCCTAAATGGTCTACCCGTATTTTTAAGCTATTAACTTCATTAAGACTGTATTTTATAACTCAAGGTTCAAACAGGAGATGGAATAAGCCAGTGAGATACATTGTGGAGTGGTGAGTATTTCAAGGTAGAAATGGTCAGGGCATGGTGTCAGGAATCAGCTCATGATGAAAGGGATCTCCCACAGTTATGACTCATCTGCTTCAGCCGCAGATATTGGCCAGGCATGGGATGGAAACAGTGGAAGGAAGTGGAGCTTGTAATCGAAACAGTAGACAGTGACCTCCATGCTCTTAATATTTAAATAACACAAAGATACAGTATATGTAGTTATCCGCTGAAACTGAGTACTTCAACACAGAGACCCATGAGTAACATTGCCAGAGCAGAGGGAGGCAGTAATTGAACACCTTCATTGGTGTAGTTAATAATAGCCTGGAGAGTGAATATCTGGATTCAGAGTTTCAACAGGAAAAATAATAGCGGGTAGAAGTGTAGAATATATGAAAGAACAGTAATACAGTCATAAAAATGGATAGTGACACTTACCAGGAACACCAACGATAGCCAGGAAGGAATAATAAAATTACTTAATAATGCGAAGAGCGTAATAGATCTGCAATGATAATAACAACCAATAAAATGCAGAAAGATACCAAATATAATTGGATAAACTCCTGTCTATTGTTGAAACATTCCAGACTAATGTTCTCAGATTCTGATCCATTGTTGGAACATTCTAGTCTAATGTTCTCAGATTCTGATCTCTCCTCCCTCTCTCTTTGGATCTGCCGATCCCTGTCAGTGCTGTCGGTGATGGTTCTGCTCATGTTATCTGATAACACATTGAACGGCGCCCAATTATCATTAAAAGATTGAAACCCTCCATTGGAATAATTAGTATCCATCGAGACTGGCATTAATCACAGTCACTGAACAAATAGGATCAGTTAACCAGTTCCACACATCACTTTTCTTATCACTATAAAAGGGAACATTTACTGGTTTTGGATGGAATGGATGTGGGTTGCTGAGACATGGACCATAAATCTTTAAATTTTTATTTCTTTTTCCTTGCATACGAGATTATTAACATAACACTGCAGGGGTCTATATGTGTTACACACTGTTTATGAAAGGAAGCAGTTATAAAATAACAGATCGGCTACCCAAAAAAATGTAGGCTGGGCAAGTTTCTGGATGCCTTAACCTACAGTATGATACTTATTGACCAGTGTGAGGCTTCGCTGGGTTTTCAAATCCTTTCATAACCTTGAGAAAGAGCACTGAGACTGCTGCTCAGGAACAGGCCGAAGCAATTCTGTCCCTATGGGCCTCTTACAGAAGGATAGGAGAAGGCGATTCAGTCGATATTAGCCTGTTGTTACTTGAAAAGGTGCAGCTCTGGAATATTAGCGCATTTTGCCAACAAAATCATTCAAAGTAAAAGGATTTGTCGCTGCAGCTGTATGAGGTCTCACTGACAGGGCACCTGGAGTTCATTGTTTCTGTAAATGAGAAGGGATGGACCTCCATCAGAGACAGTTTATGGGCTTCTCGTAATCCAGGGGTTGATGTGTCATTTAATGTCTCGTGGCTGTTATACAGGGACAGGCGGATCCCATGCAGTCTCTCGAGCCTGTTACAGAGGAGCAGGAAGTGTTTATTTAACATTTCAAGTCTGAAACGCATAAATATTACGTTTAAACTAGATATGGAATAGGAAAGACCTAATGTAAACAATAAAATTCTAACTTTGAACAAGGCCAATTTTGAAAGTGTTAGGCGAGTCCTGTGAAAGGCTAATTGGAATACCCTATTCACAGGGAAAGGGATGGTTGTAAAATGCAAGACAATCAAAACTTGGTTTCAGAGAGTCCAGAGCCAACGTATTCCCATTAGTGAGATGGGCAAGGCTGGTGGCTGCAGGGAGCGCTGGATGGCTAGATATATTGATGATCTGGCCAAGGTAAGAAAGGAGGCACATGTCAGGTAAATAGAACTGAAATCAAGTGGATTCCCAGAGGAGTAAAAGGGCAGTAAGTGTATAGTCAAAGGACAAATCAGGCCAGAAAAATGTGAACACAAGTTGGCTTTAGAAATAGGGTTAACGAGGTATTGAAGAAATTCTACAAATCTTTTCATGGCAAAAGATTAACTAGGTAGAGAATAGGGCACCTTAAAGATCAGTAAGGCTACCTATGTGTGGAACCACAAGAGATGGGAGGGATATGAAACGAGTATTTCTCCTCAGTATGTAATGTGGAGGGGGTTACAAGAGCGAGAGAATGAAGAAATGCATAGTGATAGCTTGGAAAGTATCTATATTACAAGGACGTGTTGGACATTTTAAAATACATAAACGTGAACAAATCGCTGGGACTGATCAGTTGTATCCCAGACGTTTGTGGGAAGCTACGAAAGCGATTGCTCTGCATTTTGCTGATATATTTGTATCATTGATTTCCACAGGTGAGGCATCAAAATATTGGAGGGCTACTAACGTAGTGTCATCATTTAAGAAAGAAAGGACAAACCAGGTAACTATAGACTGGCCAGGCTGACGTCAATTGTGATTAATTTGTTGGAGGGGGTTTTGAGGGAAAGGATGTATATGGATTTGGAACGACAAGGACTGAAGAGGGCTTTGTACATTGGAGATCACGTCTCACTGACTCGGTGGAATGTTTTGAGGAAGTAATGAAGCTGATTGATGAAGGCAGGACAGTGGATGTTGTCTTTATGGAATTCAGTAAGAAAACCAAAATGTTCTACATGGTAGACTGGTTAGCAAGTTCAGACTGCCTGGGATCCAGGTAGAGTTCGGCATTTAGATCCAACATTTTCTTGAATATTAGAGACAGGGCGTGACACTGGATATTTGAACTTGGAGACCTGTGACCAATGGTGTGCACAAAGGTCAACAGTGAGTTCACTGCCTCTTGTCATCTATATAAATCATTTTCATTTGAGTACATGAAGTATGGTCAGTAAGGTTGCAGATAATTCCAAATTTGGTGGTGTAGTCGACAGTGAAGAATGATATCTCTGAACAAAGATGAAAGTTGATTAAGTGAGCCTAGGGATGGCAGATGGAGTTAAATTTAGATAAACGTGAGATGTTGTATTTTGGCAAGACAAATCAAGGCAAGATATGAAGATAGGGTTCTGTCAAAAGCTGGTAATCAGGGAGAACTCCATAGAAATTATCGAATCCCTACAGTGAGGAAACTGCCTATTCGGCCCATCGTGGCCACACCGACCCTCTAAACAGTATCCTACTGGACAAACCACTCGCCTATCACTCTGAGCCTGCATTTCCTATGGTTAATCCACCTTGCCCACACACTCCTGGGTACTTGTGGCAATCTAGCTTCGCCAACTTATACTTGCCGGTATATCTTTGTACTGTGGCAGGAAAACGTAGCACCCGGAAGAAACACACACAGACACGGGGAGAATGTGCAAACTCCATACAGGCAGTCATTCAAGGATAGAATTAAACCCAGATCGCTGTGCTCTGAGGTAGCAATGCAAGCCACTGAGGTACCGTGTCACCTGGTAGCGCAGGTTCTCAGTTCCTTGAAAGTGCCATCACAAGTAGACAGCGTAGTGAAGAAGGCACTTTGTGATCTTCCCTTTGTTGGTGCGTGCTTTGAGTCTATGCGTTTGCATGACATGTTCCATCTGTACAGGACATTGGTTTGGCCACTTTTGTAATATTGCCTTTAATTCTGGTCTCTCTGCTGTCGGAAAGTTGTTGTCAAACTTGACAGGGCACAGAAGAGATTTAAATGTTGCAGGTGTTGGAGGGTTAGAGTTACAGGGAGAGTTTGAAAGGGCTGGGACTGTTTCCAAGTGTTGAGGTTGAGAGGAGACGTTAAAGAGGTTTATAATGTCATGAGGAGCATAGATAAGGTAAACAGTCAATGCCTTTATCCCAGGATAGGCGAGTCGAAAAATTACAGGACAAAGGTTTAAGGTGGGTAGGAGGGGAAAGATTTATATAGGGAAATGAGGTACAACACTTTCACAGAGAGACTGCTGTGTTTATGGACAGAGCACCCAAAAGAGCTGGTGGAGGCAGGCACAGTTACACCATTTAAAAGGCATTTGAATGGGTTAGCGCATGGGAAGGGTTTAGAGGGAAATGGACCAAGTGCTGGCAAGGGGGACGAGATTAATTTAGGATATTTGGTCAAAATGGACGACTGGATCGGAGGGTCTTTTTTCGTCCTGTACATCACTGAGACACTGTTGACTCTTGAGTGTATAACAAGGAACAGGAAGAGGCTATTCAGGTTCTGAATTCTGTCAGTCAGCTTGTTTGCTCAATTACTGAGAGCCAAATACAAAAATACATCATTCAGATTTTGATGGTGTTTTACAGAAACAGGAGAAAGGCTTTTAGTCAAGAGAAGCTTTAAGGAATATGAATAGTCCCTCTGGTCCATTCCACAGGAGCCGCAGTTGAGCACAGAGAGATTGGAGCCTGTTAATCAGTAGTAAGAGGAGGACATCTACGTTCACAAACTTGGGATCAGGAGGCATCACTCAGTTGCTCAAGACTTGGAATAGGAGGCAGTCACTCAACAGCTCGAGACTGGGAAACAGGAACAGGAGGCAGTCACTCAACTGCTCGAGACTGGGACACATGGACAGGAGGGGTCATTCAACTGCTCCAGACTGGAACATGGTAACAGGAGGCAGTCACACAACTGCTCGAGATGGGAAACAGGAACAGGAGGCAGTCACAGGAACTGTGCAGACCGCACTGGTTCATGCATATATAACCCGAGGCTTTTGCATTGTTCGGTAACACTGTGATGGATCACTGCCCAGTGTGGGGAAACTTGCAGCCTATGCTGGCAGTGACAGGATATGTAACTCCCATCCATTTACAGCTTTATATCTCCATTGCGCTTTGACAAGGGGTGCTGTGGGCATGAAAATCACTGGGAGGGAGAGATGGAAATTGAAACAGTTTTAATACCAATAGTTCCAATTCAGGCGCACAATACTCCAGTATTTAAAGATGAAATAACTGAGATAATGTTGAGTGAGATTTTGTGGATGGTGCAAAGAAGTAAGAGGGGGTTGGTGATGTTATAGTGGTTGCACTATAATCCTCCAAATAATCAATGGGAATTAGAGAAACAAATATGCAGGGAGGCTGGGGAGACTTGCAGGAGCAAGAGGATTGTCATAATAGGAGATTTTAATTATACTAACATAGACTGGGACTTCCAGAGGGGTCAGCACTTAGATGGAAAGTAATTAGTTAAGTGTGTTCAGGAAAGTTTCCACAAATATCATATAGAGGGTCTTACTCGGGAAGGGACAAACTCGACCTACTGTTGGGACATAGGGCAGGATAGGTGACGGAGATAAAGTGGGGGAGCATTTTGGGACCGGTGACTAGAATTGTATTAATTTTAAAATAGTTATGGGAGGGACAGAATTGGTCCACAGATTCAAGTTCTAAATTGGTGCGAGGCGAATTTTGTTGGAATTGGACAGGGACTTGCAAATGTTGATTGGAGTAGCTTGTTTCCCGGCAAAAGGACCTCTGCTATGTGGAAGGCCTTTAAAAGAGAGATAGCTCGAGTTCAAAGTCTATGTGTCTGTGAGGGTGAAGGGAAAATGAGGCAGGAAGAAAGAACCCTGGATGACAAGAGATAATCAGGCTCTAGCCAGCAAAAAGGAGGGCTCAGTTTCAGGTAGGTGGAATCAATGGAATCTCTGGAGAGACACAGGGATACAGGAGTTTACTGATAAAGGAAATCAGGAGGGTGAAAAGGGTGAATGCATAGCCTTGGCTGAGAAAATTAGGGTGAATCCAAAGATGTGCTTTCTGTATAGTAAAGAAAAAGAACGACTACAGCGAAAATAGGACGCATTCATGTGTAAAACTACAACAGACGGGCGAGGTCCTCAATTTCCCCTCTGTGTTTGCCATGAAGAAAGACATGAAGATCTGTGATCTTTTGGGGGGGTTAGTGCTCATATCCTGGTTCCGTTCATATCACAGTAGAGATGCTGTTGGACATATTATAATGCATAAAGTCAGATAAATCTCGTGGTCCTGACCAGATATATCCAAGAGCACTGCAAGAGGCGAGAGAAGACAGTTCAGGGGCCAAGGTCCCGGAAGGCAGGGCAGTAGCAAATAAGTGTCCTTATTCAAGAAGGGTTGCAAAGAAAAGCCTGGGAAATATAGACCAGTAAGCTTCACATCTGTTTTCGGTAAACTGCTTGAGAAGGTACGGAGATATAAGATGTGCATGCATTTGGAAAGACAGAGTTTGACTTGGAACAGTCAGCATAGCTTTGTGCATGGCAGGTCATGCCTTACACATTTGTTCGAGATTTTTGAAGAAGCGACCAGGAAGGTTGACAAGGGCAGTGTGGTGGACATAGTCTATATGGACTTCAGTAAAGCCTTTGGTAAGGTTCCAGATGGTAGGCCGCTCAAGAAGGTTAGAACGCATGGACTCCAAGTAATCTGACAAATTGGCTACACAGTTGGCTTGACGTTAGGAAGCAAATGGCTCTGGTGGAGGTATGCTTGTCGGACGGGAGGCCTGTGACTAGTGGAGTGCCTCAGGGGTCAGTGCTGGGCCCATTGCTGTTTGTTATCTATAACAACTGGTTGGACGAAAGTGCACAACGCAACATTAGGTCAGATTTTAATGATGAATGAGAGTGCCTTAAGGAATGTAGGGGAACAAAGGACATTAGAGATCAGGAGCACGGTTGTCTGAAAATTAAGTCACAGATACACAGGACAGTGAAGGAGGCTGTTGGCACACTGGTCTTCACCAGGGCGTTGAGTATAGAAGTTGGGACGTTATATTTAAATTATACAGGATGTTGGTAAGGCTGCAGTTGGAGTATTGGGTTCAGTTTTGTTCTCCTTGCTCTAGAAAAGATATTATTGAATTAGAAAGAGTGTCGAAGAAATTTCAGAGATGTTTCCTCTGCTGAAGTGTTTAAGTTATATGGAGAAGTTGGACAGGTTAAGACTTATTTCTTTACAGCCTAGGAAACTGAAAGGGATTCTTATATAAGTGTAGATAGTTTGTGCGAAGATTTGTAGCTCGAGTGTTCATTGTTGTGGTTCTGTTCACCGAGCTGGGAATTTGTGTTGCAGACGTTACAGCGGACAGCTGGATCTGACAACTGGAAGCGGCAGATACAAACCATTATAAATGCTGGAGGAAACATCACAGAAGCGCTTCACAGGAGACCCCCAAGTACTGAGGATGTCACCTAGACAGTGGACGAAATGTCTGCAACACCAATTCCCAGCTCGGCGCACAGAACCACAACAAGCAGTGTATAGGGTGAATACTTCTCTTTTTTGGCAAGGTTGGAGAATCGACGATAGAGGAAATCCGTCAATGCTTCGAGAGGAATAAAATTAAAATTAACCCGTAGGGGCAACTTTTTTTACAGAGAGCATGGTACACATATGGACTGAGCTGCCATTGGAAGTGGTTGAGGTGCGTACAATAACAACATTGAAAACGCATTTGAACATGTACACAGATAGGAAAATATTAAAGGATACAAAGCAAGGGCAGAGAAATTGGATGAGTGTGGATGGACATTTTTTTCGGCATGGAACAGCTGGGCAGAAGCGACTGTTTCCGTCTGTAGAACTATATGACTAAACACGTGTGTTTTGGGATAGACACAGGGAGGGGGAGACTGAGAAAAAATGTCATGGAAAGATATGTTCACTGTTTCCAGAATGCTAAAATGAAGACATTTTGATAGTATCATGCAATATGGGTCAGTATTATGAAGAATTATGAGTGAATGGTATATTAGTATGAGTTCAGGCGATGGAGAGTTATGAGTGAGCATTTGTCCTGCAGCTTTGTAACTGGGAAGGAAGACTGCAGAGACTTCGACACATTGAGCTGTATAAATCAGTAATTTGTCTCAGTTTCATTTTCGTTGAGTGTGACAGAGGGATTGTCTGTACAAAGCTGAGCTAGTTTCGTGGTGCGAATTCACCTCATAAGCTACCTATCCCACCCCATGGTGTCCCTCTCATTCAATACCAGCCCGATTCTCCCACCCATCACGATTGACCAGACAGCACTCCAGTACTTTTACCCCAGTTTTCTTCAAGTGCATGTTCGTGGGCATTTCCCATGGAACGCACCCTCCTAACAAGATGTTCCATCTGCTTTATACTTTCGTATGACAGTCAGCATGCTTTACACAGACCAAACAAAATAATCTACCCTTATTTTGTGGTTATAGATGTCCAATCACACTAAGTAATTTTGGTTATTTCACTTGACTCTCCTTAATGATATTAAATCAAAGACAGCTTCTTAACACGCCTTGTTATAAAATATAATTTCGAACAGAGAACGTTTTTACCCTCAGCCGTCATCTTGACCGTTATCTGAATTGTACCATTTTCATTGTTATGAAAGTTTCTCTTGCCCTTTCCCTGTGAGTGTTTCTGTCTGTGACAGTTGCACTGAGTTAGTTGGATGGCACGTTTGTGATGTAGAGAAAGGCCAACAGCGCAGGTTCAGTTCCTCACACTGACAGAGGTTACCATGAAGGGGACGCTCTCTCAAACTCAACCTCACCCCATCACCCGAGATGTGGTGACCCTCAGGGTAAACCAGCATGAATTGTCTCTCCAATGAGAGTTCTTTGGGACTCTATTCTTTCAATGTTAGCATCTTATTTTTTAAAAAATTAATCTTATTGAAAAGAGATTTTTTATATTATCATAACTGAATAACAACACAACTCAAATAACTGAACAAAATTACACTCGTGTGAATGTACATACAAAACAAGTTAAAAGCACAAAATTAAAGAATAAGTAATGAATAAATAGTACACCTCAGCATAACAAAACAATATTTCTCGTTCTTCAAGAGCATTAACTGATACGCATTTTTATGTTCATAATTGTTCCTTGCTGGATATTAGATTCATTAGACAATATAGTCATGGCTATATAAAAGCCCTTCTTCATCTGACAGATAAACCTGCATCGTGGTAATCCAAAAAGGGCTGCCATGTCTTATATAAATCTCAGTTTTTTTTATTGCATCATACTGGTGAGAAAGTCCAAAGGGATATTCTCTATGAAGAACTACGACGACCCAACAGACCCAGGGTTTTCGGACATCCAACACAACAGAACATGTTTTCTAGCACAGAAAGTAAGGACATAATTTTTTCGTCATGTGCATCTGCGTAAGGTACCCTGAGCAGGCCCAGGAAAAGAAAAACGGGGTCCATCTCCAATTCAGTCCCCAATACCTACTGTATCACAGCTACCACAGTGCTTCAATATATATGAAACCTGCAGCAGGACAACAAGCAATGAGTAAGAGTGTCTGTAGTCATTCTACACTTACGACAGGCTGAAGATAATCCCACTTCATATTTTGCGAGTCCGTCTGGGGTCAGATAGACACTATGAAGAATTTTCAACTGCATGGAATGGGTCCTATTACAGATCAAAATCCTTCGAGAATTTTCACAAATATCCTCACATCTCTCCGAGGTGTTCTGAACCCCCAACTGTCTCTCTCATCATAAAACTGCACTGTCTCGTCTGAGGGGACACACTCCAACTAATGATAAAGGGTACTGGCAGCGAGTGTATTCTAAGCAATAAGCACCCACTTCTCTCTATCGGATCTGTGAGAGTCTGTTAAAGTATATTTTTAAAAATCAAATTTCTGATCTGGATTAAAAAAAACAGAAGAGGTCTCTACTAGGTAGTCCATACTTACGAGTTATTTGATCAAATGATGTCATTCTTTCTCCCTCAAATAACACGTGGTGGCTCAGTAGTTTGCACTGCGGCCTCACAGCACCAGGATCCAAAGATGTGCATGTTAGATGAATTGGCTATGATAAATCACCCATTGTGTTCAGGGATGTGTAGGTTGGAGCATTAGTCAAGGTAAATATAGCATACTAGGGGAATGGGTCTGGGTGGGTCGAAATCGACTTGTTGGGCCAAGCTGCAAATGTGTTGCTGGTCAAAGCACAGCAGGCCAGGCAGCATCTCAGGAATAGAGAATTCGACGTTCCGAGCATAAGCCCTTCATCAGGAATAAGAGAGAGTGAGCCAAGCAGGCTAAGATAAAAGGTAGGGAGGAGGGACTAGGGGGAGGGGCGATGGAGGTGGGATAGGTGAAGGAGGTCAAGGTGAGGGTGATAGTCCGGAGTGGGGTGGGGGCGGAGAGGTCAGGAAGAGGATTGCAGGTTAGGAGGGCGGTGCTGAGTTGAGGGAACCGACTGAGACAAGGTGGGTGGAGGGGAAATGAGGAAGCTGGAGAAATCTGAATTCATACCTTGTGGTTGGAGGGTTCCCAGGCGGAAGATGAGGCACTCCTCCTCCAGCCGTCGTGTAGTTGTGTTCTGCCGGTGGAGGAGTACAAGGACCTGCATGTCCTCGGTGGAGTGGGAGGGAGAGTTAAAGTGTTGAGCCACGGGGTGATTGGGTTGGTTGGTTCGGGCGGCCCGGAGGTATTCTCTGAAGCGTTCCGCAAGTAAGCGGCCTGTCTCACCAATATAGAGGATACCACATCAGGTGCAGCGGCTGCAATAGATGATGTGTGTGGAGGTACAGGTGAACTTGTGGCGGATATGGAAGGATCCCTTGGGGCCTTGGAGGGAAGTGAGTGTGGAGGTGTGGGCGCAAGTTTTACATTTCCTGCGGTTACAGGGGAAGGTGCCGGGGTGGAGGTTGGGTTGGTGGGGGGTGTGGATCTGACCAGGGAGTCACGAAGGGAGTGGTCCTTGCGGAACGCTGATAGGGGAGGGGAGGGAAATATATCCTTGGTGGTGGGGTCCGTTTGGAGGTGGCGGAAATGGCGGCGGATGATACGTTGTATGCGGAGGTTGGTGGGGTGGTAGGTGAGAACCAGTGGGGTTCTGTCTTGGTGGCGGTTGGAGGAGCGGGGCTCAAGGGCGGAGGAGCGGGAAGTGGAGGAGATGCGGTGGAGGGCATCGTCGATCACTTCTGGGGGGAATCTGTTGTCCTTGAAGAAGGAGGCCATCTGGGCTGTGCGGTGTTGGAAGTGGTCCTCCTGGGAGCAGATGCGGCGGAGACGAAGGAATTGGGAATATGGGATGGCGTTTTTACAGGGGGCAGGGTGGGAGGAGGTGTACTCCAGGTAGCTGTGGGAGTTAGTCGATTTATAATTGATGTCTGTGTTGAGTCGGTCGCCCGAGATAGAAATGCAAAGGTCTAGGAAGGGGAGGGAGGAGTCTGAGACAGTCCAGGTGAATTTCAGGACGGGATGGTAGGTGTTAGTAATGTTGATGAACTGTTCAACCTCCTCGTTGGAGCACGAGGCAGCGCCGATACAGTCATCGATGTAGCGGAGGAAAAGGTGGGGGGTGGTGCCAGTGTAGTTGCGGAAGATGGACTGTTCCACATATCCTACGAAGAGGCAGGCATAGCTGGGGCCCATGCGGGTGCCCATGGCAACTCCTTTAGTTTGGAGGAAGTGGGAGGATTGAAAAGAGAAGTTATTCAGGGTGAGGACCAGTACAGTCAGTCGAAGGAGAATGTCAGTGGAAAGGTACTGGTTGGTGCGGCGGGAAAGGAAGAAGCGGAGGGCTTTGAGTCCTTCGTGATGGGGGATGGAGGTGTACAGGGACTGGATGTCCATAGTGAAAATAACGCGTTGGGGACCGGGGAAGCGAAAATCCTGGAGGAGGTGGAGGGCGTGGGTGGTGTCCCGAACGTAGGTGGGGAGTTCTTG
The DNA here is from genome assembly GCF_020745735.1 of Hemiscyllium ocellatum. Classification (NCBI taxonomy): domain Eukaryota; kingdom Metazoa; phylum Chordata; class Chondrichthyes; order Orectolobiformes; family Hemiscylliidae; genus Hemiscyllium; species Hemiscyllium ocellatum. The sequence goes on from NC_083454.1 coordinate 2,309,414, forward strand.
GACTAAAGGGGACAGGACCGTGTCGAGGTATTGGGTGATGAGTTTGGTGGGGCAGGAGCAGGCTGAGACAATGGGTCAGCCGGGGCAGGCAGGTTTGTTGATTTTTGGCAGGAGGTAGAAACGGGCGGTGCGGGGTTGTGGGACTATGAGGTTGGAGGCGGTGGATGGGAGATCCCCTGAGGTGATGAGGTCCTGGATGGTCTGGGAGATGATGGTTTGGTGGTGGGAGGTGGGGTCGTGGTCAAGGGGGCGATAAGAGGAGGCGTCCGTGAGCTGGCGTTTGGCTTCAGCGGTATACAGGTCAGTGCGCCAAACTACCACCGCGCCTCCCTTGTCTGCAGGTTTGATGGTGAGGTTGGGATTGGAGCGGAGGGAGTGGAGGGCTGCACGTTCTGCGGGTGAGAGGTTGGAGTGGGTGAGAGGGGTGGACAGGTTGAGTCGGTTAATGTCATGGCGGCAGTTGGCTATAAAGAGGTCGAGGGCGGGTAGGAGGACAGCACGGGGTGTCCAGGTGGATGGGGTGTGTTGGAGGCGGGAGAAGGGGTCGTCAGAGGGTGGGCGGGAGTCTTGGTTGTGAAAGTAGGCACGGAGGCGAAGGCGGCAGAAGAATTGTTCAATATCTCGCTGCTTGTTGAACTCATTAATCCGAGGGCGTAGGGGAATGAAGGTGAGGCCCCTGCTGAGGACTGATCTCTCATCCTCAGAGAGGGGGAGATCTGGAGGGATGGTGAAAATCCGGCAAGGCTGGGAGCTAGGACCTAGTGTGGGACTGGAGCTGGAGCTGGGGCTGGGGGCGGGGTTAGGGGCTGGGACAGAGATCGAAGTAGGGGCGGAGTTAGACGTGGTGACGTTGCTCGATGTGGGGGCGGGGTCATGCGTCATGACGGAAATAAGCGTGGGGGCGGGGTTACGTGAAGCGACGAAAGACGGCGTGGGGGCGGGGTTATGTGTGGTGACGAAGGTTTGCGTGGGGCCGGGGTTACGCGTAGTGATGAAAGACGGCGTGGGGGCGGGGAAACCTGAGGATTTGTGCTCCTGTAGGTTAGTGATGTCAGTGGGGGTGGAAGTGGCTGCGCCGACGGCAACCAGAGGTGCGGTAATGGTTGCGGCAACGTCCACACTGTAGGGGTTCTATTAATTCTAAATCACTCAAGCAAGTTACACCCCTGGCTTCCAACAGTTTAAACATGGAATCCATTATCCCCGGTTGACAACTCGGTATACCAATTATAGGGGTAAGCAGCATAGTTTTGGCTATATTGCCCTCGACCTGACATATTGGCATTCATGCTTTAACTTTATTGATAATAATTGAGTTATGACAATACTCCATAAATGTTGTCATTTTTCTTAAGAACAACAGACTAATAAGGGTTTACTTTGTCTGAGAGGGTTCAAAATCTAACCGTATTGACACCGAGTCCTCAGTGGCCCAGACATTAACATAGGATAATAAAGAGTTTAATTGATAGCTTTTCATCTGGGAGATCTACTCCCCACAATCTGTGGGGTAGTTGTAATTTGGTTAGCTTGATAAAGAGTCGCTTATGGCGCCAAATAAAAGAAGCAAACCAGCCATTACGTATCCTAAACATCTGTCTGCGAAACATCAAAGGAAGCATGCACACGGGGTATAGCAAATAAGGAAGGACATTCATTGGAAGAACAGCGATCCGACCTAGCCAGGATGTTGTAAGTGCGTCCCATCTTTGTAGGTCTTGTTTAATTTTGTCAAACAAATGGGCATAGTTCACGTTAAATAAATGATCAAAGATGGATGTAATGAATATACTGAAATAGGGAAACCATCCCCGTGACCATTTAAAAGGAAACCAGGGTTTGCCTTCAATATCAGGTATTTCCCTGAGACCTCCCATAGGCATGGCCACAAACTTTGTAAAATTAATCTTATAGCCAGAAAAGGTCATAAGCGAATTAATGCATTCCATCACGTGAGCTGCCGAAACTATGGGATTTGACAAAATCATAAGACCCTCATCTGCATACAACATAGTCTTATGTTACTTCGATCTTACTTCTGGGGCAGGAATGTTGGGATAATATTCCCAATTGTGTAGGATGCTACCGAATCTAAGATTGTTTCAGGGATAGGGAAGAGATCAACCCTCGTCTGCCATTTCTGCGGGTTAAAGGAGAAAATAAAAATCCCTACTTGTGAGGCATATCTGCCTCCAGACATCTATCAGCTCTAATTCTGCACACAAATCCACTAATTGCTTACATCATAACGAGGGTATTAGGGACATGTGGACACTCTGTCCACCGTGGGTGCATAAGAGAGTTGAAATCTCCTTCTAAAATTACGTGCCACGATGCAAGATAACTTAATTTGGAAAATGCATCTACCAGGAGTTTAAGATTGTGCACGGGGGTGGGGGTGGGGTGGGGGTGCAATAAACTTTCAAAATACTGTATTACTTCCCACAGTTCAAGACTTTGAGGATGATGATCCTCCCATGAGTGTCTAATGCAATCTAGGAATTTAAATGGAAGATTCTTCTTCACTAGGATGGCTTCTCCCCTACTTCTTTTATTAAAAGACGAGGAAAACAAAAAAAAACGATCGAACCGCCCTGCTTTAACGTCAAATGTTCCTTGCCATCAAGGTGCATCTCCTGCAATTGGACAACATTCACCCTCTCTTTTTGAAGACTAGAAAGTACATTTTTCCTCTTGACTGGCAGATGGCTCCCCTTAATGTTCCAGTTACAACATTTCAGCACATCATTATCCATAACTCATTGTAGCAACATTTCAACTCTAGAGTTTCACATCGAATTACGCATCCCTGATGATTAATGAAAAAAGACTCATTGAGCCTAAAAACTGCACAACCTAAAACTAATACAATAAAAAGCTCTCAAAACTTTCCAAAGCTAAACACACACACAAAAAAGAATGAAATAAAAGCCAATATGCCAATCACACTCGATTGGGGAATTTATCGCCTACTGGGGACGCTTACATATCTCAAAGCTTTATCTTGTGCCCGCTACCAATATGGAATCCTGGGCAATTAACAACAAAAATCGGGCTTGAATTGCCCTTCTGTTGGCACTTAGACATCGCAACTACCTTTGTAACACCCTCCAGCTTGGGCTGCACCCCAGGCACAAGCAAAGAAAGAGAAAAAGAGTAGTAATACTAATGAAGAAGTTAAAAATGAGTACTAAACCCAGTCCCGGCTATAATTTAATACTGGTTAATACCAGAAAAATCCAACATTTTTTTAGGAGAAACATGATTATCTAAATATCCAGCTTACTTAAAAATGTCCATAAAGTTTTCGCTTTCTCTGGAGAGTCAAACGAGTTCGTGGATCCATTGAAATCAATGCAGGGCACCGCTGGGTACCGTAAGGAATACTGAATCCCGAGTTCCCTTATTCTTCTCTTAATCTCATAAAAACATTTGCTTTCCTGAATCACCGCCGCTGAAAAGCCCTGAAAGAACATAATCCCGAGCTCTGGTGAATTAAACCCATCAGATCTTTCCGCTGGGTTCTGAAAGCTTCCACCAGTCTTTGTTTGTCCCCATAACTATGTAATCAAACAAGGACAGGATGAAGGCATTGGTCTGAGTCTGACTTCTGCGCCGTAACCCGATTAACTGTCTCAGTCTTCACCCGTCCGTCCTCAGTTTTGAAGTGAAGGGATCACTGCAGCCAGTTCTTGAAAAAACTCACCAGCTGACCACCTTCTGTCCGTTCCGGCAAACCGACGATGTGATTATTCTTCATCTTACCCCTGTTCTCGAGGTCGTCATCTTGTTCAGTTAAGGTGCAGACCTGTGTTTCAAGGGTAAGGATCCTCTCCTGAGAGGTATCAATCACGGTCTCTGTCGCTTCAGTTCAGCATTTGGCATCGTCTGTTCTGTTTCCAAGGCTGTCAAGTTGCTGCTCATGTTTTTGGAGCACGGCTGAGAGCGGCTCTAGCCATGGCTGAACTGTTCATCAATCATGGCTTCAATCTTTTCGCGTAACTTGGTGAACTCAGTGACCAAGGCCTGGTGAGTAACTGTGTCCATGGAACGAGCAGAATGGGTTGCAGCTACAGGCTCAGGTATGCTCGATGCTTCTGACGGTGCACCGCTTGTTGGGACTTAATCGATCCTTTCCCCATGTTTTGTCATTTCCATTTGACAAATCGGGATTAGTCAAGATTCTATTGCTCTTTTGGTGTTGAATTTTAAGTAAATGGCGGGATGGGGTGGGTTAGAGAACAACTTTGCCCGTGTATTGATGCAGAGCCCAGCAAAGCAGACCTTCTGGATCTCTGCCGTCTAGTATTCCCCCTTAACATTTTATCGATATTATCATTTCATTTTGCATTATACTCCTGAAGGTTCTGAAGCCGTGTCATTTGATAACACTGTCTACATTTCCCCCCACGCTGCACATTGCTGCCCATTCTTCGATAATCCTTGATTCTGTTGTTATTTATGAACCTTCCATCTGTGCCTCAAAAATATTCAGTATCTCTGCCTCCAATGCTCTGTGGGGAAGAGTGTTCCAAAGACGCACAGCACTTTGGCAAAACAATTATAAACATTTTGATCTGAGTGTGAGATTAGTCTTCTGTGTCTTCTTATCTGAGAAAGGATGTAATTACATTGGAAGCAGTTCAGAGATATTTCATTTCACGTATTTCTTGGGTGAAGGGCTTATATTATGAAGGCTTTAACAGGTTACTGTTGGAATGAGAATGAAATATACAAGACGTTGATAAGAGTGGATTCGGTATGTACCCACTGGGTGTTTTTATCGTCCAAATTTATTGTCATTATCATAGAACCTGTACAGTGCGGAGGCAAGACATTCCGTCCATTAAGTCCACACTTACCAACCAAACATCATCCCACCTGGACGTGCCCCCAATCTTATCGATGTAACACTGCATTTCCCATAACTAACCCATCTAACCTACACTTCCCTGGGTACTATGGGCAAGCCACTTTAAACTGCACATACTTTGACTGTGGCGGGAAACCCACACAGGCGTGGAGAGAATGTTCAAACTCCACATAGAGGGTCACCCTAGGTTGGAATTTTACCCAGGTCCTTGGTGATGTGAGGCAGCAGTGCTCCTCACAGATCCAACACACTCCTCCGTTAGTTCTGTTAGTAACTTGTGGCCGATTAAAGAAATCTGCCTGACTTATTCTTATCACTGAACCTGACCCAGTCTGAGACCTTTATCATCGGCCATATCACCAACCTGATTACACTTAAAATTTGTTGTGAGCAGTGAGACTAGAAAAGGAAAGAGTGACACCCACGGGAGTTTGTGCAAGGCAGATCATGACTCACAATTTTGTTGGAGTTCTTTGATAAAGTGACAAGCAACTTTGAGGAGGTCCTGGTAGTATACATAGTCTAGATGGATTCCAGTAAGGCTTTCAATTATGTTCCACATGATATAACGCTCTGGAAGGTTAGATCGCATGGAATTGAGGGGAAGTTGGCAAATTAGTTACAACATTGCCTTGATGGTAGGAAGCAGAGATTAATACTGGAAACATGCTGGTCAGACTGGAGGCCTGTGACTAATGGAATGCCTCAGGGGTTGATGCTGGGACCACGACATATTACATATATCTATGATTTACATGAGAATGTACAGGCATGATTTGTAAGTTTGAAGACAGCACTAAAGCAGGCGGAATCATGCAGAGTGAGGAAGGTTATCAGAAATGTCAGTACTTTGATCAGCTGGAGAAGTGGGATGAAAAATGGCAAATGGATTTTAATATAGATCAGTGTAAGTTCTTGCATTTTAGAAAGTCAACTCAAGGTTGGAGTTTCATAGTGAATGGTTGGGTCCTAAGAACTGTAGGGGAACAGAGGTGCATGGTGCTCTGAAAGTTGGTTCAGAGGTACACAGTGAAGAAAGCTTTTGGCACACTCACCTTAATCGGTTTATATCACTGAGTATCGAAATTAAGAAGTTATGTTGCAGTTATCCAGGATGCTGGTGAGGCCATATTGGTAGCGTTATGTTCAGTTTTGTTCACTTTGCTATAGGAAGGATGTTATTAAACTGGAAAGAGTGTGGAAAAAAATACAAGGATTTTGCCAAGGTCTCAATGGTCTGAGTTATAGAAAGAGGTTGAACAAGCTAGGACTTATTACTTTTGTGTGCATGAGACTGGGGGAGGATCATATTGAAGTTTATAAGATCATGTCAGGCATGAATAGAGTGAATGCACCCAGTCTTTTTTCCCAGGGTTGGGCAATTACAGCATCAGTGTAGGGTCAGGGGGAAAAATAAAAGGGAACCTGAGGAACAACTTTTTAACACAGGGGCTGGTATTATATGGAATGAGAAGTGGTTGAGGCAGATACATTAACAACACTTAAAAGGCATTTGAACAAACACATGGATAGTAAAGGATTAGAAAGATACCGGCAATGGCAGGGACATGGGTTTCGCATGGATTGGCATTTTGGTCAGAATGGACCAATTTGGGCTGAAGGGCCTGTCTTCGTGCTGTCGGATTCTATGTCTTTAACAACCATTGCTTGTCTCACACTGAATGTTATATTGTACTTTGTAAATTCGATGAAGATATCTTGACACCATAGCCTCCAGTCTTCCATGATGTTTATCGAGAATATTCAAGCATTCTATATTGTATGCAGACACTTTGTAAAATACTCCTTATAAATGCCATTATTCCTTAAAAGCTGCTTCAGACCAAGGTTAATAATTCGTCCTTCTGACCACACAAAATCACATCCGAAATAACCTGCTCTCTGTTTTGCTTCACAACATACTCTTCAACCCACCTCATATACACTGATGGAACTTATTTTTCACAGCTTCAGCTGTCACTTAGTTAACGTAATTTAGATACAACTTGAGACCATCCAATAAGACTGCGGTATACACAATACTTGCCTGTCTAATTTCCAGAACATATGATGCTCAGATTTTCTGCTACCGTTTTGGTTTCGTATATAACACACCAATATTTGCTTCTCCTTGCCATCTGTAAACTCTAACTAAACTGATTCTGTGGAACCTGAGGGACAGGTCTGTGTCGTTATTAGTGATAGACGGACAAAACGTTCAGGGAGACTCACCTGGACGCTGAGATGATCTGAAGAAGTGTCCCACAATACTGGACAAGCAACAATATCTTCCACGCTCTGTTAGGATAAGAGTTACCATATACTGTCTGCTCCCTCACACTCACTGTGTATCTCACCTAACCCTGAACAAGGTTCACGCTCTGTCTTCAAATAAGGCTCAGACACTCCCACTCTCACTATTGAATTCAGCAACTAATAATACTATATGGATTCAAAACTGTCAACAGACTCATTCCAGACACCTCACATCTCCCCCCACCTGCACCAGCAAAAACAGCAGGGTCACCCATTCCCACTCTCCCTCCACTCCTTTATCCCATTCCAGGAGAAATAGCCTGGAATAGGATGGAATGGGCCAGGAAGGGTAGTGGAGTGCCCGATATCCGTTCCCTCACTCCCCTCCCCCCGCCATGTGGGGAGGACTCTTAAAGAGCTGGAGAGGACCAGGACACCTCGTGTGGAGTATCCGAAACATCCACGTCCTACTGACCAGTTAAGGAGCAATGTTCGGTGAAAGACAATTCTCAGTTTAAACCACTGGCAGTTCCAACAACAGTCCTTTCACTTCAAAAAAAATATTCACAGATACATCACTGCACAGAGACGCAGACACAGAAATACACAGACGAACACACAGAATACTTACAAGGAGATAGGTATACATTCACGTATAAACACACAAATAAATATACAGTCACATACAAATCAACATAAATACAGATAGAAACACAGGCTGAAACACAGACAGATGTAGACACGCAAACACACAGATAACAAGCACATGAACACACACGCACACACGGGCAAACAAACACATACAGACACACAGACACATGCACAGACACTCGCATGCAAATACACAGAGGCACAGACACTAGTGTTATTAAGACACAAATCGGTATGTTTTTGATTTGTAAGGAGATCAAGGATTCTAGGGAGAAGGCAGAAGAATGAGGTCGAGGTACATATAAGAAATTATTGAACGGAATTTCCCGACTCGATCGGCTGACTAGCCTCAATCTGCTCATTTCCTTAATGCTCCTGCGGTATTGTGTTATCGGGCATTCTCTTCCTCAGACAGCAGCAGAGGCTGGGTGTGATACATATTTGAATGGAAAGGGTCAATGGGAATGTGGGATAGATTTGGAGTCCAGAATATATTATGTTCCTAATTATTCCTAATTATTCTGTTCTTATGTCTGTAAAGAGATGTTGATTTGATATTCAGTTAACACAGCTTTAAAATAACAGTCCCACAATGAAATAAGGACGTTCCTTTCACTTTAGTGTTGCGCTACCTGTGGTGTACTCATCCTCAGGGAGCAGTGAAGACTCGGTTATTGAAGGTATTCAAGGCTGAGCTCGACTGATCTTTACTGGACAGAAGGGTCAGTGTTTATTGGGAACAGACAGGAAATGTATGGACAGACACACTCGGATCAGCCATGAACATTCTAAATGGTGCAGCCGAATGGGCAACGTCTGCCCCTATCCCATGTGTTGTTCCCTCAATCCACTCCTCGAGTTTGTAACAGGGTTGGGGACCACTCCATTCAGTCAGACAGGATCATTACAATGACACAGGAGGAGACCATTCCGCCCCCTAAAGAATTACACAGGAATATAGAATGAAGTAATACAGCTCGTTCAGTACACTACACAATCCAGGAGGAGACCATTCAACCCACCTGAGCCGCTACACAGGAACAGGGAAGCTGTCGCTTACAGGAAATAGAGAGTAGAGATAAATGTTTATTTTCAGGCTGCAAAGCTGTAACTGATGAAGTACCTCAGACATCACTGTGGGTCATCAATGATCAACAATCTGTATCAAAGATCTGGAGGAAGGGAAGGGAATGGTTTTTAGCTCAATTAGCTCATACACCAAGCTGGTCATTCAGTGTGTCGTCAAATGGAGGTCCTAAGTCTGCAATGTGATACAGGCAGGGAAGGTTAGTGAACAAACCTTCAGCAACATCAGGTAAGTTGCCTATTTTGGCAAGAAAGATGAAACAATGGTAAACAATTTAAGTGGAGAGAGATTGCCGAACTCTGTGATACAGGAGTTTTCCATGTTGTTGCGACATGAATGATATGAAGTCAGTCTGCAGATGCAGCAAGTGATTTGGAAGGTAAGTGGAATGATGCTGTTTTTGGCAAAAGGTATCAGGTTTAATTGGAGGAATGATTTACTGCATCTGTACAGGGCATTGCTGAAACCACACCGGATGCATTGTGTGCAGGATTGATCCCCTGAACTAAAATTAAAAGGTATACTTATTTTCGAAGATTTTCAAAGAGGTTTCCCTTTACTCATTACTGGAATGCCGGCCTTTTGTTATGGGGGATTATCCGTTTTGATCCTAGCTGAGAAATAGTATTGAACCAACCATGACTTTATGAAAAGTGTATCAGCTGGATGCGTATTATCTCCTGTCAGGGAGACTGAAGCCAGAGAATAAACTTTAAGAAAAAGATGTATTGATATTAAGACACATACTATGAGGACACCCACCAATATTTACAAATTACACAGACACATGTAAGTATGTCTTCAAATTATAAGGTTGGGACATTTTTGGGATTGGAAGGAATTGTGTACAAGAGCAATGACGCACTTGCATATAATCCATAATCAGGTTTTCCAGAGAATGTTCCAGGAGATGGCACATGGTCCAGTTTGGTGTTCAGTTGACAAAATTGTATGTTGCAGCATCTTGACCACTTCTGAAGGATTTCTGGTGAGGATTCATTGGAATCTCTCTACTGCCTGAAATGAAGGGAATTCAGCCAAATTCCACTGTTCCAAAAAGAAGTCCCACTGCCAGTAGCTTCAGAGGCAGAATGATGTTTGGGCCACTCTATCATTTTACCATTTGTTTTGAGTTCAACTTTCTGTGTCTCACATTTTTCTAGAAAATGGCCTAATCTGAGACCTAAATCATTGGCCACAGCATTCAACTGGCTGCAATAAGATAGTGTAACCCGTGGAGGAGTGGGACTGGGAAAGGACATAATAATCCTCCAACATTTGTTGGAACACAAATAAGAAATTCTCAAAAGGCTGTTCAGGTGATAATTCCCTTCCCCAGAGGACTGTGGTGCTTGGATGTTTGCATTTATTCAAAGTAGCTTTTGTTATGTTGTAAAATGGTATACAGACAGAAACATGCTGCTGTGAACAAAAGCACAGGCAGCGGTGACAATATATCTAATAGCCCACTCCTGCTGCTCAGTCGTCTGTTGATATGTTCTATTCAACCCCTCACAGCTCCTAAAAGGAACAGATGGAGGCCACTTGCTCTAAATACCTGGTCAACAGGAACATAGGATCTCATCAGTCCCTCAAGACTGTTACACATGGTTTGGTGTCGCTTGGAAAATGATATTTGGTTCGAAAGACGCCTCTGATCACCATTGCAGAGTGTTTCCCCTCTGCAACTTGTGGTTCATTTGCTGGTGATATTATAGACCCAGATTCACAGTGAATACAGTCCCCATACCTCAACCAGAAATGACTCACAAAATACTTTACTCTCACTGATTGAAACGTTCAATAAAAGAACATTCAGGAAAATTAAAGCCATTAACTTTGCAGTTACTGAATATGAGGACAAAAGGAACAGGATCAGGTAATTCGGATGATCGAGCCATTGCATAACATCATGGCTGATATACTGTTGACAGTAACTCCTCTTTAATGCCCAATTCTTCACACCTCAGCTCTCTGATAGCTCAAAAATCAATCTACCTCCTCCTCTGTAAATGCTTTCAGTGATATCACTCCCCTACCTCTCTAGCCCAGATCATTCCTCACAGTGATTACCTTCGGTGAGAGGAAAGCCCTCCCTACACATACGCTGTCACATATTGATATGGACGAAAGATAATCACAAGGCTCAGGAAAGAGCGAATGGCTTTGATACCAAGGCAGTATTTGACTGAGGATGCCATCGGAACCACCTACTTGTTTGATCTGAATGTGGATCAGGTGTAACCTTCCCACTGGACGGGGTCTTTCAGAACACAAATAAAGAGGTTTGGCGTCAGTCGCCAACAATCCTCTCAGTCCCGGTACATCTCTGCAGGAGATCCACAGGTTAGCCCCTCAGTACAAACATCTTCAGCTGGTCCGTCAATGTATATTCCCATCATAAGATCTGAAGTAGGTATGATGATTGAAGATCACAGAATGTTCAGAACATTTTGCCCCCCATCAGCTCCTGAACCATTCTATGTCCATGTGCAGCAAGACCCGGACAGCATTCCGATTTGTGCTGATAAAGTGTCGGTAACATTTATATAACAGCACGGCCAGACACTGCGCATTTCCACAGTTAAAAGAGGTGCTCACTCAGCATCTCAAGTTGGTTGCACACGGGTATGAGCTAGCATTCAGGAACAGGAAGGGTGACATACATTCAATACTCCTGCCTGTTACACAGGAAGAAGAGTGGTCTGTTCAGTGCATCCAGCTGTTAAACAGGAAAATGCAGAGCCCAATCAGACACTTAAACCTGTTCCATGAGACCAGGAGGAGGCTATTCATCCCCACGAGACAGTTATACAGGAACATGAGGGTGTCACAGATATTCCAACATGACAAAACAATGAAACCGAGACGGCACTGATAGAGGACTCCATGATGTTAATCATGGTTCCATTGTTTGTAGAACGTGTGCTGCTTTAACATAGCTGTTTTGCAGATGATACGAAGGTTGGTGGAGTTGTGGACAGCGAGGAGGGCTGTTGTCGTTTGCAAAGGGACTTAGATAAAATGCAGAGCTGGGCTGAGGAGTGGCAGATGGAGTTCAACCCTGCCAAATGTGAGGTTGTCCATTTTGGAAGAACAAATAAAAATGCGGAATACAGGGTTAACGGTAGGGTTCTTAGTCAGGTGGGGGAACGAAGGGATCTTGGGGTCCATGTACATAGATCTTTGAAAGTTGCCACTCAGGTGGATAGAGTTTTTAAAGGGGTCTATGGTGTAGTAGCGTTCATTAGCAGAGGGATTGAATTCAAGAGTCGTGAAGTGATGTTGCAGCGGTACCGGAATTTGGTTAGGCCACATTTGGAGTACTGTGTTCAGTTCTGGTCGCCTCACTTTAGGAAAGATGTGGAAGCTTTGGAGAGGGTGCACAGAAGATTTACCAGGATGTTGCCTGGAATGGAGAACAGGTCGTACGAGGATAGGTTGAAAGTTCTCAGCCTTTTCTCGTTGGAACGGCGAAGGATGAGGCGTGACTTGATAGAGGTTTATAAGATGATCAGAGGAACAGATAGTGTAGACAGTCAGAAACTTTTTCCCGGGTACAACAGAGTATTACAAGGGGACATAAATTTAAGGTGAAGGGTGGAAGGTATAGGGGAGATGTCAGGGGTGGGTTCTTTACCCAGAGAGTGGTGGGGGCATGGAATGCGCTGCCCGTGGGAGTGGTAGAGTCAGAATCATTGGCGACCTTTAAGCGGCAATTGGATCGGTACATGGATGGGTGCTTAATCTAGGATAGATGTTCGGCACAACATCGTGGGCCGAAGTGTCAGGTCTGTGCTGTATTGTTCTATGTTCTATGTTCTATAGTTTGCTGGCAATGAGGAGGGGAGTCAAATGATTTGTGCCAAGTCTCAAGGAGGCATCTTCTATCGCCGAGAAGACACACTCATCGTCTCCATGGAGGTCAGAATCTGGTGGGAATATTTAACTGTTTTAGTATGGAGATGTTGAGATTGCTGTAGGGATTGCGGATAACGAGACTTTCCATGCAGGACCATACACCAAATGCACTGTATTAATGTGGGGAGAGATTATTCAAAGGCTGGCCCTCTGTCTCTCTCATGTGACATGGAAATTGGGTGTAGAGTGAGGGGAATATTCTCAGAGGCTCTCAAACTATCGAAAATCATGCAACCCGAGTAAAAAGGAAGCCATGGAATATTTCACTGTATCAGTGTCTATTTAGAACATCGTGAGTGACTGTCCTTCCCCCTCAAGTTTCAATGCAATCGCCTCTCATTCTCTCACAACGCCAGAGATAAAGCTTCAGTGTCTCCTCATGGTACGATAATCCCAGGGATGTGGCAAGGTGGTCATTCCTTATAAAGGGGAGAAAGCCTGTCCACAACATCCCAAATACTGCCTCAACAACACTCTCAGCGATGGTGACAATAACTCTTCTTCCTCTTCGACATCTCCATTTCTTTCCTGTGGCGTAAATAGATTTTCCTTCTCACTACACTGCTGGTAAGAGTTAACACTTTTATAGTGAAGGTATTGTTGCTGCTGTCGGGATGATGGATAATGTGACGTAATTGCAGAATCACGCACCAATTGAACTGTATTAATGTTGCGAGAGTTTATTCAAAAGCCAGAGCCTCTCTATCTGTCTCTCTGTCTCTGTCTCTCTCTCTCTGTCTCTCTCTCTCTCTCTCTGTCTCTCTCTCTCTCTCTCTGTCTCTCCTCTCTTTCTCTGTCTGTCACAGTTGAAATAAGGAGTGGGGTTGATTGGGTGGAACGTTTTCAGAGGCTGTTAAACTATCGAGCATCATGTAATCTGAGTGAAAAAAAGCCATGGAACTTAGCACAGTATCACTGTCTGTTTAGAACATCCTGTGTGATTGTCCATACTCTTGAAGGTTCAATGCAATCACCTCTTATTCTCTCAGTGAGCTTCACTCACTGCTCGTGGTGCCATCATCCCAGGGATTAGTCTGGTGAAACTTGAGAGAAAGTCTATCCACAGTACCGCAAATACTGCCTCAACAACACTCTCAGGGATTGTCAAAAAACATCTTTTCTCTCACTTAGACATCGCCATTTCTTTTCTGTTTCACAAAAAGCCATTCCTTCTCTACGCACTACGACTGAGATGGGATTTATAAGTCCCTTACATCTGTACATCAGCATCAATAAAGCCAGCACCAGAGATTCCTATGGAGATTTGCATCACTCTCAGGGAGAATTTCAATGAGATTGAATACACCTAAAAAAAACCGATTATCACATACCTGAATGGAAATAAGATGTGGCAATACAGAAAACAGGCAGAAAAAGGGAGCTATCTTTACATTTATTCTTCTCTCACAGGATGTATGAAGCCCTGGCCAGGGTAGCATGTTATGCATTTCTTCAACTGAGTGGCTGGTTCAGCTGTTCCACAGTACCATAGAGAGTAAAACACACAGCTATGGATTTGTAGTGTCACAACAGAGGATAGATCTTCCTGCTTAATTAAAACCAGCAACAGAGAAAAGATTTATCCCATGCAGTAATCTGTGATAATTCTAGACTCCAAATTTATTTAAAGTAAAAATTAACAACTTTATTTCTTAAAGTATCATAGAGAATAATAAACGAACATCTATTTACAACTTCTTCCTTTAACCTGTCTTTGACCTTCCCCTTCCACAATACTAGTCCGATAAGATTCCTAATTAAGATTTACAAAACAAAACTTCTTATCTCAAAACCAGGGAGCTTTCGGTTCTTCTCCATATTCCTGTCTTCTTTTTCTTCTAGGGGACTCTGCGTCACCAGTTACTAGTCAATAAAGGTACATATAGGAGAGATATTTTGCATGCGGGTACCTTGGCAGTTCTCCTGTCAACTGTCCAATTTTCCATGGTCTTGTACCGCCAAACTATTGGATTGTATCATTGGCTGTTACGATTGTTAATATAATAAATTAAAACTTGATTGGAGGTGGGTATATTGGGGTATAATTTAAAATTTGTTACAGTTGATTTTGTTTCGAGACAATGAGCTTCGGGTTGTTCTACCAAATGTTACATTATATCTATTTTTCAGAACTCTTGGTGCTGTCAGGTAGTTATTGTTGGTTTTTCATTCTCTCAAAGGTACAGTACTCCCACGTGTTCATCACAGAAGTCACACGGAAGCCTGACGAGGGAAGCATGACACATCGCAGAGAACGAGTGAAACATTCTCAATAGCAATTATTGAGTGACGTACATGTGATTCAAGGAACGTGAAACTGTTGCATCCGGATTGAACAAAGGCACAAATGGTTTATTCAGATATTGCACTGAGACTGAGGACGAGACTGGGATACCATGATGGTGGTATTGGACAGGATGGGGGCGTGGGGAAGACATGGAGATGTAAATTTTTGATGGACAAAATGGTTTATGGAGTTTGAGAAGAGTCTGATTCCTTCTCGCATATCAGTGAATAATGTATAAATCGTAGTTTGATAGTTATAATATATAAGGAAATACATTTTTGTTTGGAACTGAAGATGTTGACTTGCAAATTTACATATCATGAGCAGAAATTCAGTTCAACCCGATTTAGTAGACAAATAAAAAGACTTACCAGGAACACCAACTATCGCGAGGATGGGACATTAACTACCTTGAATAATCCAAAGGATATTCTGGATCCGATATGCTAATGATATCCAAGGCTGAGAAAGCTAGTAAAGACCCCCGGATAAACTCCTGTCAATTGTTGGAACATTCCAGTCTAATGTTCTCAGATACCAATCTATTGTTGGAACATTCCAGTCTAATATTGTCAGATTCTGATCCATTGTTGGAACATTCCAAACCATGGTCCTCAGATTATGAACAATTATTGTAACGTGCCTGTCTAATGTTCTCAGATTCTGATCTTTGCGCCCCCTTTCTCTCAAGCTGCTGATCCCTGTTAGTACTGAACGTGATGCTCCTACACACACTATGGGATAGCACATTGAATAGAGCCCATTTATCTTTCAACAATGGAAACTTTCCACTAGGATAATTAGGATTCACGGAGATTGACATTAATCACATTCCCTGAACAAATAGCTCAATTTAACCTCTTTGACTTCAATATTGATTTTATTAAAATTCAGAAGAACGTTTGAAATTTACTCATTTAGCTTGGGATATGTGGGGGTGGCTGAGGAAAGAATATTGGAGATGGTAGATTGTTTACGTGTAATCATTCAATCTGCCTTGGATATGGGAGTAATGTCAAAGGATTATCAGAACATAAATAAGTTTCTCCATTTATAAATGGAAACATACAGTCTGTAACTACTGATCAGTGATTATAATGCCAGTAAAATATGGAGATACCTTTTCTAGTCCATAATATGACAGGCAAATGTGCCTACGACAACATGAGTTACAACAGGCAAATGGCATGGATACGTTAACAGAGAATATGATGTGACACACAATTCAGATGGTTAGCCAAGGATCAGAGAGGGCAGGTGAGTGTCATGCTGTTAATGTTGTCGACGTCAATCAACTGTGATTAAGTACCATGCACTGGTTTTCAATTTCAATGTGATTATGTTCTTGGGGACATGGCTGCAGAGACTGGAGGGCGGGAACATGATATTTCCCAGTCATCAGGATTGGGATGTTACTCTTTATAAATCATAAGAAAATCAAATTCCAGGATACATCTCCAATGAGAAATGAGAAGAGCCAATATTAACCATACGACCAGAAGGCATTGGAGCAGAAATTTGGTCATTCAGCCCATTGAGCCTGCTCCGCCATTCAATGATGGCTGTTAAGCTTCTCAACACCACTCCTCTGCTTTCTATCTGGAACCATTCATATCCTTTACAATGAATAACCTATCTGTCTTACTCTTAAATATAGTCAATGACCTGGCCTCGACAGCACTCTGTAGCAGTGAATTTCATAGATTTACCACTCTCTGGCTGAAGAGGTTCGTCTTTATCTGTTTTGAAAAACTATTCTCTTTACTCTGTTCCCGAGTCCTAGTCTCCCCTCCATTGGAAATATCTTCCCAAACTCCACCCTGTCCAGGTCATTCAATATTCTGTAAGTTTCAATTTGAACTCCTAACATCCTTCTGAACTCTATCAAATATACACCCAGAGTCCTCAGATGTTCTTCATACATTAAGCTTTTCTTTCCTGGGACCACTTTCATGGATCATATTGAAAAATGCTCCAGGGCCATTACATCCTTCCTGAGATATGGGATCCAAAACTGTGCACAGTACTCCAACTGTAGCCTGGCCAAAATCTTATAGAGCCTCAGAAGTACATCCCTGCATTTATATTCAAGCCTTCTTGAAATAAATGGAATCATTTTATTTGCCTTCCCAACTGCTGACAACCTGCAGGTTTACCTTTCAAGATCCTTGGACTAGCAACGCACCACCCCCTCCCCTGGAGCCCTCTGAACTTGCTCTCTATGTAGAAAATAGTCCATGCCTCTATTTTCCTGGCAAACTGCATGACCTCACACTTGCCCACGTTATACTCCACCTGCCACTTCTTTGCTCACTTCCCTCACCTGTGCAAATCCTTCAGCAGGAGAAAGTGAGGACAGCAGATGCTGGAGAACAGAGTCAAAAAGTATGGTGCTAGAAAAGCACAGCCAGTCAGGCGGACTCTGAGAAACAGGATATTCGACGTTTCTGTCATAAAGCCTTTATCAGAAATGAAGTGGGTGGGCGGAAATGGGTTGAGAGATGAATGGGAGGGGGTGGGAGGAAGGTAGCTTCGAAGGTGATGGCTAAATGGAGGTGAGTGGTGAGAGTGGCAGGTGGAGTGGATAGATGGGCAGGAAGATAGACGGGTAGGACAGTTCAACCTGCAGTGTTCAGTTGGAGGGTTAGATCTGGGATAAGGTGGAGGGAGAGGAGATGAGGAAACTGGTGACATTGCGCTGGATACCGTGTGCTTGAAGGGTTCCAAGGTGGAAGACGACGCGCTCTTCCTCCAGATGAATTGTGGCTTGAATGTGGCATTAGAAGAAGCAAAGAACTTGCATATCCCTTGAAGAGTGGTAGGGGGAGGCGAAGTATTCAGCCACAGGGAAGTGGGATTGTTGGCTGTGTGGCGGAGAGTGTTCTCTGAACCGTTCTGCAAGTTGACGTCCTGTCTCCCCAGTGTAGAGGAGACCAGGAGCAATGGACAGAGTAGATGATGTGTTTGGATGCGCAGGATATTCTCTGTCTGATGTAGAAGGATCCTTTGGGGCCTTGGATGGAGGAGAGGAGGAAGTTGTTGGCACAGGTTTCATACCTCTTACAATGGCTAGGGAAGGTCCTGGGAGTGGAAGTTGGCTTGTTGGGGTGTGGGAGGTGGGACGCGTGAACCTAACGAGGGAGACAAAAAGGGAATGGTCTCGGCAGAATGCTGATAGGGGTGAGGAGGGAAGTATATCTCTGGTGGTGTGGTGTGACTGTTGGTGGCAGAAATGCCGGAGGATGATACGTTGTATCCTGAGGTTGGTGGTCTGGAAGGCGAGCATCAGAAGTGTTGCTAGAGGGTGTGACTACATCCTCCTGCATCTGAACCACCTCTTCGATGCTACCTATCCATCTTTGCACTGTTTGAAAGCTTAGTCAGAATTCCCTCAGTTCCTTCATGTAGACCATTAAGGCACAAAGCGAATTTTGTGGTCCCAATACTGAATCTTGAGGAATTCCACTTGTCACTGGATGCCATCCTGAGAAGGACACTTTTATCCCCACTCTTTCTGTCAGACTGCCATGCATCTATCCAAGCTAGCACCTTGCCTGTAACACCAGGGGCCCTAATCTTTCTCAATAGCCTCCTGCGTGGCATTTATCAAAGGATTTTGGAGAAGCTGGTTCTCTTTGGTCAAATCTGCTCCTTACTCCCTCAAAGTATTCCGGCAGGTTTGTCAGGCATGACCTTCCATTGATGAAACAATGCTGACTTGCACTATTTTGCTAAATACTTCCAAGTATTCAGAAATCCCATCCTTCACGATGGATTCCAGGATGTTATCCACAACCAAGGTTAGACTAATCAGTCTGTAATTTTCCATCTTCTGCCTAACTCCCTTATTAAATTGAGTGTCACGTTAGCAATTTTGCAGCCATTCCTGATTTTAGTCATACCTGAAAAATTACCACTTTCACTTTCACTACTTCTTCAGCTATCTCCTTTACAATGCTGGGGTGTAGTCCATATGGTTCAGGTGATTTATCCAAATTCAGGCCGTTCAGTTTTCTGGCATGTTCTCCTTGGTGATGACCGCCATACACAGCTCTGCCCTGTCACTCTCTTCAATTTTTGGGAAATTACTCGTGATTCCACCATGAACATTGATGCAAAGTTCCTCATTCGTTTCTTTGTTTTCCACTTCTGTCTCTCCAGCATCATTTTCCAGTAGTCGATATTCACATTTGCTTCTCTTTTGCACTTTATATATTTAAAGAACATCTTACAGTCGCCGTTGTATTACAGGTTAGCTTACCTCCACATCTAATCTTCTCTGTCCTTTTTGTCCCTCTGTTAGTCTTTGTAAGTTTCCCAAATCTCTAGTTTCCCACTGCCCCTCACCACATTATACTCTTGCTCTTTTGCTTGTATGCAATCCCTGACTTCCCTCGTCAGTCCTGGCTGCCTCATCCTCCCTGTACGATGCCTCTATTCTACGGCAAGAATACCTGCTGTGACTCCTGAAATAAGCTTGGAATCTGCTGCCATTGCTGTTCCCCTGTCTTTCATGCCTGTCCCCTCTCGCAGTCAATTCCACGCTTCTTCCTTATGCCTCTGTAGCTTACTTTATTCGGCTGAAATACTGTTACCTCTGATTCTATCCTCTCTATATTATTGCAGAAGAAATTCAACCATGTTCTGATCATTGCTTCTGAAGTTTGCATTCACCATAATCTCCATTACGAATCCTGCGTCATTAAATCCAGTGTCATCTGTTCCCGAGTGGGCTCCATCAGAAGCTGCTCCAAAAAGCCATCTCATAAACATTCCTAAAATTCCTTTTTTTGCTAACCACTACCAATCTGATGTTACCAGTTTCCTGTATCCTGAAGTCACCCATGATTACTGTACTTTGCCTTTCCTACACATCTTTTCTATCTCCTGGTGTATCTTGTGCCCCAGCTCCTGACGACTCTTTGGAGCCCTGTACAAGACTTCAACTGTGGTTCTCTTACCTTTGTGGTTCCACCATTCTACCCACGGAGATTCTACACCATCTGACCTTACGTCCTTTCTTATTATTAAATTAATGTCATTTCTTACTAAAAATGTAAATCCACTCACTCTGCCCACCTGTCTATCTTTTCGATAGGATAAATATCCTTAAATATTCAGATCCCATTGCAGCCACATCTCTGTGATGCCCATCGCTTCATACCTGCCGATTTAAATCTGCGCCACAAGCTCATTTACCTTACTCCTGATACAGCATGCATTCAGTTGCAACCCCTTCAGTCCTGCATGAACCGTCCCTCTCCTCAATGTCATTCATTTATGCAGTGTGCTTGAAGTTTGATATGTTAAACATTTCCAGGTGCTCTATCCTATTTGTGTCTGTGCTGGAGATTTTAATAACCTTTCCTGATTTCTGTACTCTTACCTCCCTCTTTTAATTCGGCTTTTCTCGGCGGAGCATCTCACTCTCTCGGCGGAGCAGGTAACGGCTGACTGCTGGTGTTTATTTTAAGTCGCGGTATAGTCCAGTTATTGTTTTTGTAACGGCTAAAATTTAAAGTTTTTTTAAGTGCCTGGCGGACCCGGAAGCTGGTGTCGCGCTAGCTTACCTGGGAAGGTTTCTTTTTCTTATAAAAGCGCGCAGGCGAGGAACCTGAGGCCCTACAGTGGTAGACCCTCCTCTAATCTAATAATAAGACCCGTTGTGGTAAGCAGGTAGGTGCTGCATTTTGCTTGTTTGTTTCTTTAGATCTAGTTTTTAAAGTTTACCTTTTAGAGGGATGGCAGCGAAGGCAGTGCAATGTTCCTCTTGCAACATGTATGAGGTGAGGGAAGCCATGAGCGTCCCTGCTGATTACACTTGCAGCAAGTGCACCCGTCTTCAGCTCCTCCAAGACCGAGTCAGGGAACTGGAGCTGGAGTTGGATGAACTGCGGATTATTCGGGAGGCAGAGGTGGTCATAGATCAGAGCTTTAGGGAAGTAGTTACTCCGAAAGTTATAGAGAGATGGGTGACAGTGAGGGGAAATGGGAGGAAGCAGACAGTGCAGGGACCCCCTGTGGTCATTCCCCACAAGAAGAAGTGTACCGTTTTGGATACTTGTGAAGGGGGGGAATGACTTACCAGGGGTAAGCAACGAGTTTCAGGCCTCTGGCACGGAGCCTGTCCCCGTTGCTCAGAAGGGCAGAGTGGAGAAAGCTAGAGCGATAGTTATTGGGGACTCAGTAATGAGGGGCACAGATAGGCGGTTTTGCGGGGGTGACAGAGACTCACGATTGGTATGTTGCCTCCCAGGTGCAAGGGTACGTGATGTCTCTGATCGTGTTTTCCGGGTCTTTAAGGGGGAGAGGGAGCAGCCCCAGGTCGTGGTGTCCGTGTAGGTACGAACAGCTGGACAAACAATTGACACTGAGAAGAGCAACGGGTAATACAGGACTGAACTATTATATCAGAAAGCATGCAGTATAAGGGATAAGGTAAATTAGCTTCTGACTCATCCATAAATTGGCAGGTACGACATAGTGGGCATTCCAGTGACATCGCTGCAAGAGGATCAGGATTGAGAGCTGAATATTCAAGGATATTCATCCCGTCGAAAAAGTGGGCAGGTGGTCAGAGAGATAGAGTTGACTAAGCATTAAGAATGCAATTGAATCAATAATCAATAATAAGAAATGTAATAAAGTCAGATGGTGTAGAATCTGTGTCGGTAGAATTGAGGAATCAAAAAGGTGAAAAAAGGCAGTTGGAGTTATATACAGGAGCTGGTAGTGTAGGATACACCAGGAGCGAGAAAGATCTGCAGGAAAGGCAAAGTTACGGTGATCATGTGGGATCTTATCATACAGATGGTCTGGGAATTCAGATTGATAGTGGTTGGCAGGTAAAGGAATTTGTGGAATGTCTACGAGATGGTTTTTTGGAGGAGCTTGTACAGGCAGACTAGATGAGGGGAGATTAAGGTGACAGTGATCATAATATGATTGAATTTATTCTGCAGTTGCAGACAGAGAAGTTGGAATCAGAAGGAACGGTATTACAGCTGAATAAAGGCAATTGCACTGACATGAGTGAGGAGCTGGATAGAACTAACTGGGAGACCGGCCCAGCAGGAAAGACAGTGCAACAGCAATGGCAGGAGACTTTTGGAGTAATTCAGGATCCAGCAGAGATTTATCCTGACGCAAAAGAGGCTTGCATAGGGAGGATGGGACAACCATAGCTGACGAGGGAAGTCAGGTATAGCATAAAAGCAAAAAGGAAATGATATAATGTGGCAAAGTGCAGTGCGAAACCTGAGGATTGTAAATCTGACAAAGACAAAGCAGAGGGCAAACAACATAAAAGAAGAGGGGAGATTATTACATATGGGGGTAAGCTAGCCAGTAATGTAAAGGAATACTGTAACAGTTTCTATCTGTGAACATTGGACTGCTGGAAGATAATACTGGAGAGATGGTAGTGGGGATCAAGAAAATGGCCAAGGAACTGAAGAATTACTTTCCACCAGCTTTCATGGTTGATGGCACGAGTAATACCTTAAACATTCAAGAGATTGAGGAGCCAGAGCTGAGTATGATGGCCCCCACCATGGAGAACATGCTAGAAAAAATGTAATGGCCTGAAGGTGGTTAAATATCCTTGACCAGATGGTCTACATCCCAGAGTTGTAAGGAAGATAGCGAAAGAGGGAGTGGAGACAATCGTGGTTATCTTTCAGCAATCACTAGGGTAAGGAACGATCCCAGAGCACAGGAAACCCACTAACGTGACACCCCTTTTTATCAAGAGAGTAAGGAAAAAGATAAAAAAAACCCCACCATGAATAGTTTAACCTCTGTCGTGGGTAAGATCTCGGAATCTATTGTGAAGGATGAGATTTCTGAATACTTGAAATTATTTGGTAAAATAGGGCAAAGTCGGCATGATTTCATCAAGGGAAGTTAATGCCTTACAAGTCTATTGGAATTCTTTGAAGAGGAAATGAGCTGCTCGACCAAGCACAGCCAATGGATGATATCCACCTGGAATTCAAGAACGCTCTTGACAAGGTGTCACACAGGAGGTTACTGAGTATGATAAGGGCCCGTGGTGTTAAAGGCGAGGTAGTGGCATGGATAGAAGCTTGTCTGTCTGGCAGAAAGCAGAGAGTGAGGATAAAAGTGTACTTCTCATGATGGCAGCCGGTGACAAGTGGTGATCCAGAATGCTCAATGTTGGAATCATACCTTTTTACTTGTTACATAAAAAATCTAGATGAGGGAATTCCGGGCACTCTGGTTAGGTTTGCAGACGATACAAAGATAGGGAGATGGTCAGGTCTATTGAGGAAGCGGAGAGGCTGAACGAGGATTTGGACAGGTAAAGAGATCGTCAGATGCATTCCAACGTTGGAAAGTGTGAGGTCATGCACTTTGACACGAAGAATAGAGGCATGGTCTATTTTCCAAATGGCGAGAAAATTCAGAAATCTGAAGTGCAAAGGGACTTGGGAGTTCTAGTGCAGGGCTCTCATAAGGTCAGTTTGCAGGATGATGCAGTAGTTAGGATGGCAATTGCAATTATGATTGGGAGTATTTACTACGAGAAGAATTGAATATAAGAACTGACTGTATACGGCTCTGGTCAGACTACGTTTGGAATATTGTGCTCATTTTGGAGCTCCATACATCAGGAAGGATGTACTGGTCCTGTTCAGAAGATTTCCACGAGAATGGTCATCGGAATGAAAAGCATTTTGCATGGGGAATGTTTGAATACTCTGGGTCTATACTTGATAAAGATTGAAAGGATAAGAGGGAATATAATTGAAATAGAATACTGAATGACCTGGAGATAGTGGATGTTGATAAGATGTTTCCATTGGAGTAGAATCCGAGGGCACAGCCTTAGATGAAAGGGAACACCTTTTAGAACAGTGAGAAGGAGACAGTTATTGAACCATAGAAGGGGGAATCTTTGCAATTTATTGCCAGAAGTCTGTGGGGGCAGGTCCTTGAGTATATTTGAGAGGGAGATAGATAGTTTTTCACTATCCAGGGGATGAAGGGTTATGGGGAGAAGGTCGGAGAATGGGTTTGAGAAACCTATCAACGATGATTGAATGATGGAGAAGACGGGATGGGCTAACTGCCGTAATTTATGCTCCAACATCTTATAGTCTTGTGGTCCAAATCTTAAGGAAGTACCTTGCATCTCTGAGAAGATAGATTCATGTCATTCATGAATGTCAGTAGCTGGTGGGAATAGTTAACTGCTTTAGAATGAAGGTACCGTGGCTGCCGTCAGGGTGGTGGATAATATAACATTCAGTGCAAGATCACACACCAACTGCACTGTATTCATGTGGGGAGAGTTTATTCAAAACTTGGACCTCCCAGTCTCTCTCAATGGGGAGTAGGGGTTGGGGTGGGTGCGTGTGACGTCCACCCAGGCACTTACGCTATCCCGAATCATGCATCCTGAGTGAAATAGCAGTCATGGAATTTATCACCTTCTCATTGTCTGTTTAGAATATAAGGAGTGACTGTCCATCCCTCTCAGGGTTCAACCTCTTATTCCCTCACAGCGCTACAGATCAACCTTCACTCATTCCTCATGGTGTCATCATCCCAGTAATTAATCTAGCAGAACTCCTATTCACTCTCTCTGTGGTAAGGAGATCACTCCTATAATGGAAAGAAAATCTGTCCACAATGCCACACATACTGCCTCAACAACACTCTCATGTTTGATCACAATAATTCGTTTCTCTCACTTAGCTGGCTCCAATTCTTTCGTGTGACACTAGAAACCATTCATTTATAATGCACTGCCACTGATGTAGAATTTAAAAAATCCTTATATCTGTAGGTAAGCATCAAGAAATCTAGCACCAGAGGTGCCCATTGAGAAGGACCTCACTCTTGGAAGAGACTCAATCACAAAGAATACATCTAAAACAGCGATGACTGTCTACATGAATGGAAATGAGCCCTTGAAATATGGGATGCTGGCAGTGGAAGGGAGCGACCTTTCCTTTTTTTATGCCCTCACCGGATGTGTGCAGCCATGGTCAGGCCAGCATGTTATGCTGATCTTGAACTGAGTGGCTGTTTCAGCTGTTCCAGAGGACAATAAATAGTAAAACAAATTGCCGTGGGTTTGCAGTTAAACAGAAACTTGACCAGAGAAGCATGACCCACTGCTTTCTCTAATGGGCATCAGGCAAGCTGATATCAACAGATTATTATTCTGTGGTTCTAGAATACGAGTCAATGACGTGACCCACCATACACTGTCTGCCCATCTTTCAGATTTTGTGCAGAGAATAAGTTAAACATCTCAAGTACAATTATTTTCCAATGGACACGTGGTTAGAATGGGACTTGAAACAGATGTATCTGGAATTAACAAAGGAACAAACGATGGTTTATTCAGGAATTGAACTGAGGCTGAGGAGGAGACTGGGACTTCTTCGTGGTGGTACTGGACAGGATTGGTATGTGGAGAAGATATGGAGATGTAGATTTTGCACAAAGATGTTTTGAACAGTGTATTTTACACTCGCGTATTGGTGAGTAATTTGTAAATAATAGTTTGATAGTTATAATCTCTAAGGAATGGAATCTTTGATTGGAGCTGCAAACGTTGGCTTGCACCTTTCCAAAATCTACATTTCATGAGCATCGATTAAGTTCAGACCATTTCACTAAACAGACAGAGTGACTTACCAGGAACACCAACTATAGCAAGGATAGGATAGTAACCAGCTTGAATAACCATCAGTACTTCTTCAATCCGATCTGCTAATGATATCCAAGGCTGGGAAAGCCAGTAAAGACCATCAGATAAACTCCTCTCCATTATTGGAACATTCCAGTCTAATGTTCCCGATTCCCATCTCTCCTGCTCTTCTCTCTGAAGCTGCTAATCCCTATTACTGCAGTTGGCCATGCTACCGCTCATACTATGGGAGACAACACTGAAAGCATTCCCTTATTGATAGAAGAGAGGAACTCTCTATGGACACATGTCATCCATGGAGACTGACATCATTACAATTGCTGAACAAATATCTCCAGTTAACCCCTTTGAATCCAATGCTACTTTATTAAAATTCAAAATAACGTTAAACATTTATGCAATCTGGGTGTGACAGACGAGTGTGACTGAAGGAAGGAATGTTGAAGATGGCAGATGGATTATGTGTAATCTTTCAGTCAGCTTTTGATATGGAAGTAATGCCAGAAATTTAACGAGACATAAACATGCATCTCTTTTCATCTGTACGGAAATAAATCCCATAATTACTGATCAGTCATTGCAGAATCAATAAAACATTGAGAAAACATCTATCATCCATGATCTGAGAGCAAAATGTGCCCAAAAAACGTGGGTTACAACAAACAAACAGCATGGATACGTTAACAGAAAATTGCACATGACAAACACAGTTCAGATTGTTATTCCAGGATCAGGGAGGGCAGGTGGGTCATCTGTTGATGTTTTCAATATTAAGGAACTGTCATGAAGTGTCATTGAATGGACTTCAATTACATTGTGATTATAATATTGGGGAAATGATAGAAGACGTAGAGGACTGGGGGACATGGCTGATTAGACTGGGTGGAGGGACAGTGCTGTTTCCCATTTACCAGAATTTGAATGTTACTCTTTATAACTCATATGAAGAACAATTCAAGAATACATCTACAATGAGGTATTAGCAGAGACAACATTAATGAAATGCGTTTATGCAATATAAAATACAGGAACAAAATGATTTTCTGCACGCACCAATATATGCAAAGTACAAAGAGATAAGGTTGTTAAAATAGACTCCTGATATTGAGCTATATAAATTGAAACATGAATAACATAACTAGGAAAGTGGTATGCAAACTTTATCAATCATTATTTGACCCACAGCTAAGATCGTGATTTCACCTCTGTCAGTTAGTCCCCTCACTGAGATTCTCTGGCCTAGTCTCTCATACAGTATCGGTGTGGGCGGGGGAGGGGGGTAATGGAGGCGGGGTGGTGGTTATCATTTCCTGCTGCTTTTGGCATAGCCTATTTAAAAACTATGCTTTCTCCATGGAACCAATCTATTGGCCTAATGGGTTCTGTTTCACTGTCAGTAACCCAGCTCTGTGATATTGTTGGAAATAAATAATCTGGGATGACAGCCAGTATCAGCACAGTGCTCACAGTGTATGGCGCCCAGACAAAGGGCTTGCCGACCAGAGGAATTTCTAAATAAAGCTTCTAACATCTGCCTGTCCATATTTATCTACCGTAATGCAGTCTTCTGATCTATGTAACCTCACCTTCATCTAACACCTTTTCCTCTCACACTCAGTCATTCGCTACCCTTTCTATACTCTCTCTGTTGATCTCCCTTCACTTGCTCTCTCTCTCTCTCTCACTCTCTGTTTATTTCTCTCTCACACAATCTCTCTTCACATATTCTCTCGATCTCCAATTGTGCAGTTGGAGAGCTTGTGACTCCACGATGGGCTGAATGGCCTCCATCCATGCCATAATAATTGAGGTTATCTGACCCACAATAAATACTTCCGGGACAGACATGCTGTCCCAGTGATAGGTACAGTGCACAATCACCTATCATATTTTCCTGCTCTTCTCTGGTGTACAGCTGCCTTGAAATGTCCGTTCAAACAAAACAGACTGAATGGAATACGAGCAGTCGAGAAGATGTTCATGACTGTGTATTTCAATCAGGATTTAATGAAGGAGGAGATTCCAGAATAACATAAGCAATGAATGAAAAACAGGGTTACACAAGAAATAGTAGCTGAGTACAACATGTGCTTCCAAGTAGGTCTCATGGTATTAACAATAGATTATCAGTCCAGAAAAATCAGCTTCTGTTCTGTGGATCCAGGTTGAATCCCGCCACTCCAGATGCTGGAAATTCAATTCAATAATGTAAAAATATCCCTGGAATTAAGAATCTACTGTTGAGAATGAAATCATTGCCGATTGTCAGAAAAATCCACATGGTTCACTAATATCCTGCGATGAAGGAATCTTCCATGGTCCCCTGGTCTGTCTGACATGCAACTCTAGACCCAAATCAATGTCATTGACTCTCAATCGCCCCCTGAAACAGTCTGAGTCAGTCAGTTGTTACAATCGCTACAACGTTTCCAACAAATGAAACCAGATGGACCACCTGGCATCGAAATGGGCACCGGAAAAGTCAACATTAGAAACATCACTGTATTACCTGAAAAGTCTTCCTTACTGACATCAGAGGTCGAATGCCAACATTGGAACAACTGCCTTACAGACTAGTCAAGCAACAGCCATACTCACGGATTCATACCTGACAGAAATAACAGGAATTAAACATGCACAAAGGGATCTCTCACTGATTACCACGTAACATCGTTCCTCATCTGAATCAGTACTCCTCCATGTTAAACAACACTTGGAGAAAGCATTGACTGTGGCAAGGGCACAAAGTGTATTCTAGCTGGGGGATTTCAAAGTCGACTGTCAAGAGTGGTTTTGGCAGCAGTACTACTGATCATGCTGGTCGGCTGCTAAGGTCATAGCTATTAAACTGGGTCTGTAGAAGGTGGTGAGGGTATGAACGAGAGGGTAAAAAAAACATAATTGATCTCATCCTTACCAATCTACCAACTGAAGTTGTATCTGTCCATGACAGTATCGGTAAAAGTGACCATCACACCGTCCTTATTGTCTCCATAAACTCTATAGTGTTGTGTGACACTATCACCATGCTAAATGGCACAGACTTTTAACAGATCTAGCAACTCAACACTAAGCGTCCATAAGACAATGTGGACCATCAATAGCAGCAGAACTGTACTCCAGCACAATCTGTATCGTCACGGCCCAGCATTCCCCCACTCAATCATTACCATCAATCCAGATGATTAACCCTGTTTCAATGGAGAATGCAGGAGAGCATTCCAGGAGCAGAACCAGGAATATATAAAGATAAAATGTTCATCTGCTGAAGCTTCGAATCAGCAATACTTGCGTGCCAGATAGCATAACCAGCAAAGGACCGACATAGCTTAGCCATCACAGAACCAATACATCAGAATTAAGCTCTGCAGTCCTGCTAATCCGATCGTGAATGGTGGCGGACAATTAAACAACTCACCAGAATAGGAGTCTCCACAAATATCCCAAACCTCAATGATGGAAGAGCCAAGCACATCTGTGCAAAATATAAGGCTGAAGCTTTTGTTGCAATCTTCAGTCAGAAGTTTTGAGCGGGTGATCCATTTCGGCCTCCTCCGGTGGTCCCCATCATTACAGATAGCATTCTTCAGCAAATTCGATTAACTGATATCGAGAAACGGTTGAAGGCACTGGATACTGCAAAGTCTATGGGCCCTGATAACATGTCGGCAAAAGTCCTGAAGACCTGTGATCCAGAACATCCCGCTCCCCGAGCCAAGCTGTTCCAGTGTGTTTACACACCGGCAATGGGGAAAAACTGCTCAAGTACGCCCTGTACATAAAACGCAGGACAAATTCAAACCGTCCAAATACAGCCTTATCAGTCTACTTTCCACCATCAGTAAAATGATGGAAGGTGTCGTCAAAAGTGCTGTCAAGCAGCATCTGCTAAGCAATAACCTGCTCAGGGACGCCCAGTTTGGGTTTGCCGGGTCACTCAGCTCCTGAACTCGTCACAGCCTTGCTACAAACATAGAAAAAAAAACTGAATTCCAGCCCTTGACATCAAGGCTGCATTATGCCAAACGTGACAGCAAGGACCCCAAGCAAAAACAGCATCGCGGGCCAACACTGAATTATTGGAGTCATACCTGACAGATAGGAAGATGGTCAGTATTGTTGGAAGTCAGTCATCCCAGCTCCAGAACATCTCTGCAGTAGTCTCTTGGGATAATGTCCTCGGTCCAAACATCTTCAGCTGCTTCAACAATGCTTCCATCATAAGGCAGAATTTGGGATATTCTATGCTGACTGCACAATTTTTATCTCCATTCGCAAAAGTTCAGATATGGAAGCAGTCCATGCCAAACGCAACAATATCTGGGCAATATCCAAGCTTGGGCTGGCAAGTGGTAGGTAACATTTGCGCCACATAAATTCAGACAATGATAGTTATCAATATAACCACTTTGTATTCAGCAGAATTATCATCACTAAACTCCCCCACTATCCATATTCTGGTGGGGGTGAGGTGGGGTGGGGGGAATTTCGTTGACCAGAACATCAACTGGACTCGCCACATGAACGTAACAGCAGATCAGAGACTAGGAATACTGCCCGAGAAACTCACCTCCTGACTACCCAAACCCTGTCCATCTTCTACAAAGCAGAAGTCAGGAATGAGATGGAACATCCTCACTTGCCTGAATGGGTACAGCCCCAACAACACTAAAGAAGCTTGACACAATCCAAGACAAAGCAGCCCCTTTGATATGCACCACATCCACAAGCATTCACTCCCTTCAACATGGTCACTCAGGAGCAGCAGTGTGCACTATCTACAAGACACAATGGAGAAATTCCCCAAAGATCCTCAGACAGCTCCTTCCAATCACACGAACACTTCCATTTGGAATGACAAGGGCAGTAGACTTTTGCGAACACCCCCAGCTTCAAATTACCCTCCAAACAAGTGAACATCCTGATTTGGAAATGAATTGCCGTTCCTTCACTGTTGCTGCATGAAAACTCTGGAATTCCCTCTTTAATCACTAATGGGTCACCGCACAGCAGGTAGGTTGCAGCAGTTCGAGAAGGCAGCTCAGTACCACCTTCTCAAGGGCAACTGCGGATGGGCAAGAAATGCTGTGCACATCCAGCAATGCCCACATCCAATGAAAACTTCTTTTAAAAAAAAAGCAATTCCAAGTTAAGCATCTCGATGGGAAAGGTTATCTGATTTGAACACTAACAGGAAAGCAGCGTTTCTAATTGTGAACATTTTACACTGTTCTGTTCTTAAATGGTGTTCAGTATTCGATGACATATTGTTGCTGAGTGCTGTGATAAATTGCATCTGTTTTGTTTAAATCAACAATACTGGCGTAACAGGATCAATCCTTCCAAACTACCAGACAGAAAATAACAATCATCATAGAGAGAATGTACTCACGCCAGATGAGACTCACTGATAGCAGCTCATATTCAAAATATTAATGGAATACCGGCTGACACTGAATCCTCCCACCGTCCATATCACCGGGGTTACCATTGACCAGAACGTGAAGTCAAATCAACATACAAATACAAGGGTTACAAGAGCAGGTCAGAGATTTACAAGTCCATACTGAATAATGGACCCTATGTCCTAAACGGCATGAGATATAGCAATAGATTTAGACCATTCAGCCAATTCTTTCACTCTGATACTGTGCCATTTTGTCATTGTCTCTATGAAAAGTGTAACTATCTTCTACATACTGACTGTATCAATCTTTCCAGTAATCTATTTGTTTCAATCAGACCCCCTCCCCCACCCCCTCACAATTCTTCTAAATTCCATCGAGTGCACACACTGCCGCTCATATGACAAGCCATCAAACCCAGGATGGATCACCTCCAACACCAGCAGATCTTCCATCAGAGATCGTGTCCAAAACAGCTCACAATTGGCCGAATGCCGTCTGTCCATACCCCATTACATTCTCAGCAGTATGTCTCCTGTCTTGCATTCTTGCTCTCTTGAAATGAATGCGAACATTGCTTTTGCTTTCCTAAATGCCAACTGAACATGCACGTCAACCATAAGAGAGGACGAGTGCTTTAAAATCCTTTTGTGCATCAGATTAAATGGATCATATTAGAATATAGTGTCTCCCCTATTGCGCCTACCAAAGTGCATATTCTCACACGTTCGCATATTGTGCTCCATCAGCCACCTGTTTTCCCACAGTCCTAAACTGTTCCAGCCTTTCTGCAGCTTCCCCACTTCCTCAATATTGTGTGCAAACGTAGCAAAACTGCCTTCAAGTACTTTGTTCAGCTTGTTCATATATAATACATTTCCTGGCTTCCTAAGGACCGCCCACCATCTACAAGGCACAACAGTCAAGGTGCTTGACTCCATTCAGGTTGAAGCAGCGGCTTGACTTGAATTACACCTGGAGAGTCTTCACTCCCTGCACCACTGACTCTCAGTAGAAGCACACCCTACCCCCTTTTGTTGTGGGTTTACTTCATTATGGCACACAATCCGAGCCTATTGATCTCACTCTGTCTCAACACTAACTGAGTGGTGCTCACACCAACTATGTCACTGTGTATGGATGACGATGGAGGGAGTTCGGCGAGGGGATGTCTATGATGAATAACTGTGTGACTGCCAGGCTGAATCCTGCCCCGACAGCTTCGTATGTACCTGTGCCCGCTATCACCGCTGCAGGCATGTTCAGTCTTCCTGAAGGTCAAAGCAAGGAAAGTGAAGAACCTGGATAGTGTTCCAGGCTGAGCACTCAGATCCTGTGAGGACCAACTGACAGAGGAATTCACATACAATTTCAAATTCTCCCACCCACAAGCTGAAGTCCCAACCTGCTTCAGGAAGACCAACATCAAACTTCATCATTGTGCTTCCAATTAAATCTGTTGGACTATAATCTGGTGTTGTGTGATTTTTAACTTTGTACACCCCAGTCCAACACCGGCATCTCCAAATCATAACATCAACCTTGTAAGTGAGAAAGCTCATGCTTTAATGACTTAATGATTACCTCCCAGTAGCTCTAACCCCAATAAACATGGAGTGATTTGAAAGGCTGGTTTATGGCCCACATCACCTTCAATATCCCAGCCTGACATGATCTCCTATAATATGCCGACTGATGTATTGGGTCCACAACATATGCCGTATCCCGAGCCCTGCACTCATCCCGAGGACATCTAGACAACATTGGCACCTACACCAGACTGCTGCTCATTGACGATAGCTCCACCTTAAACATCATTATCCCCTCCAGACTGATCTCAAAATTCCGTGACCTTAGTCGCGGCTCCACCCTCTGCAACTGGATCCCCTGGTTTCTGACCAACAGAACACAATTAGTGAAGATAGTTATCTGCACATCTGCCACAATAACACTCAACAGTGGAGCTCCTGGAGCATGTGTCCTCAGCCCCCCACTGTACTCTCTATACACAAATGGCTGTGTCCCTCAGCCCCCTACTGTACTCCCTGTACACACACGGCTGTGTCCTCAGCCCCCTACTGAAATCCATGTACACACACAACTGTGTCCTCAGCCCCCCACTGTACTCCCTGCACACCCACGGCCGTGTCCCTCAGCCCCTTACTGTACTCCCTGTAATCACATGGCTGTGTCCTCAGACCCCTACTGCACTCCATGTACACACACGATTGTGTCCACAGCACCCCCACTGTACTCCCTGTACACACACGGCGGTGTTCCTCAGCCCCCTACTGTACTCCATGTACACACATTACTGTGTCCTCAGCCCCCCACTGTACTCCCTGTACACCCACGGCCGTATCCCTCAGCCCCCCCACTGTACTCCCTGAACACCCACGGCCGTGTCCCTCAGCGCCCAACTGTACTCCCTGTACACACACGGCTGGGTCCTCACCCCTGACTTTACTCCCTGTAAACACATGACTGCGTCCCTCAGACCCCTACTGTACTCCCTGTATACAGACAGCTGTGCCCTCAGCCTCCTACTGTACTCCCTGTGCACCAAGAGATGTGCCCTCTGCCCCCTACTGTACCAAGCTTCAGCTCCTGGGAGACCGTAATAGGGAGCTATGCTGGGTGGGGCGATGGCTCAGGGGTTAGCACTGCTGCGTCAGAGTACCATGGACCAGCGTTCAAACCCTGCCTTGGGCAACTGCCTCTGTGGAGTTTTCACATTCTCCCCCTGTCTGGATGAGTTTCCTCCCCCAGTCCAAAGATGAGCATGTTAGGAGAGTTGGATATGCTAAATTGCGTTGGGTGTAGGGGAGTGGGTCTGGGTGGGCTGCTCTTTGGTGAGTCGGTGTGGAATTGTTGCGCCGAACGGCCTGTTTGCGCACTGTAGGAAATCTAATTTAGGATGCACTCAGGGTCATCTGAGAACTTCATTGATAAGTGCTTTAGTGTGGTGGCCACGCCCAAGACACACTCCTAGTTATGTTTCTTTAATGACTGTAATATTCCAATCCAACGTTCATAGCCCTGAGATCATTAGCCTTACCTGTCAGCCCTGTTGCATTTAAATAAACACGATTTAATCCAAGAGGCGATCCTTGCTTCCTGTCATGTTTCAGGCAAGAGTAGTTGGGCAACCACAAGGAATGGCAAAGGGAGTAGGCAGGGAGTGCAGGAATCACCTGTGGCCATTCCTCTCGAAAACATATTGGATTGTTAGGGGCTATGACCGTTCAGAGGAAAGCAGCAGTAGCCAGGTTGGTGGTACTACTACTGGCTCTGGGGCACAGCGGGAAAGGGTAAACGTAAACAGGATGTACAAGACAGGAGGGTTGATTGTTAGCGGGGCAGATCGGAGATTCTGTGGCCACAAACGGGAATCCAGAAAGATGGGTTACTTCCCAGCTGCTAGGTTCCAGGATATCTCCCAGTGCGTGCAGAACATTCTCAATGGGGAGGGGTAGAAGCACATTGGCACAAATGATACCGGTAGAAATAGGGGCGAGGTCCTGCAGCGTAATTACAGAGAGCTAGGAGAATCATTTAACAAAAAAACCTTGACAGTGGAAATCTTCTGAGAGGGAGATTACCACCCGAGACATGCACCGGAGGGCACACCAATATCTTGGCGGCCAGTTTTGCTCGTGTTACAAGGGTGGGTTTAAGTTCGATTGGCAGGGGGTGGTGTCCTCAAGAGGAGTGAGGCAGGTGCGAGGCTGGAAGGTGATGCAGTAATCAGAAACACTAAGGTTAGACTGGAAGACGACAGAGAGAAACTACTGCCTTTTGGATTAAATTGAATCTATTTCAATGCAAGAAGGCCTACAGGTCAGGCCGATGAACTCAGGGCTTGAATAGCTAGGTGGGACTGGGATATTATAGCCATTACAGAAATATGGCTAAGTGATGAAAAGGACTGACAGCTAAATGTGCTTTAGGTACAGGTGCTTCAGGCGAGACAGAGATGTTGGAAGGAGGAGAGGTGAATTGCATTCCTCATTAAGAGGAGTACTAGAGCATAATCAGAGATAAAATAAATGATGAATCATCCTGTAAGGCTTTGTGGGTGGAGGTAAGAAATAAGAAGGGAATGGTGAGGTGATTAGGGATGTAATATAGGCTCCCAAAGTCTGATGGAAGATTTGTAGCTCGGGTGTCCATTGTTGTGGTTCTGCTCGCCGAGCTGGAAGTTTTTGCTGCAAACGTTTCGTTCCCTGGCTAGGGAACATCATCAGTGCTATTGGAGCCTCCTGTGAAGCGCTGCTTTGATGTTTCTTCCGGTATTTATAGTGGTTTGTTCTTGCCTCTTCCGGGTGTCAGTTTCAGCTGTAGTGGTTTGTATATGGGGTCCAGGTCCATGTGTCTGTTGATGGAGTTTGTGGATGAATGCCATGCCTCTAGGAATTCCCTGGCTGTTCTCTGTCTGGCTTGTCCTATGATGGTGGTGTTTTCCTAGTCAAATTCATGTTCCTGGTTGGCTGAGTGTATGGCTACTAGGGATAGCTGGTCGTGTCGTTTTGTGGCTCGCTGATGTTCATGGATGCGGATTGTTATTTGTCATCCTGTTTGTGTTTTGTGTGTTTTGTGCTATCCCTAATAGTCATACACTCAGCCAACCAGGAACATGAATTTGACTGGGAAAACACCACCATCATAGGACAAGCCAGACAGAGAACAGCCAGGGAATTCCTAGAGGCATGGCATTCATCCACAAACTCCATCAACAGACACATGGACCTGGACCCCATATACAAACCACTACAGCTGAAACTGACACCCGGAAGAGGCAAGAACAAACCACTATAAATACCGGAAGAAACATCAAAGCAGCGCTTCACAGGAGGCTCCAATAGCACTGATGATGTTCCCTAGCCAGGGAACGAAACGTTTGCAGCAAAAACTTCCAGCTCGGCGAGCAGAACCACAACATAGGCTACCAAATAGTCAACAGGAATGAGAATAACAAATATGCAGGGAGAGAGGAGAGACCTGCAGGAGCAGTAAGGTTATAATAATAGGGGATTTTCAATTTTCTAATACAGATTGGAATGACCAGAGCCTTAAGGAATGTGATGAATAGACTCTGTTAAATGCTTTCTCAAGCAGCATATAGAGTGTCCTACACAGGAAGGGGCAAAACTCGAAATTTGCTGAGGAAATAGGCAGAGTTAATAGTGGGGGAGCACTTTGGGACCAGTAACCATAGTTCTATTAGTTTTCATGTAGTTATGGAGAGGGACGAAACTGGTGTCCAGGTTCATGTTGGAACTTTGGGATTGGCTCAGGTCCAGGCAATCAAGGGAATCCCTGGAGGTATATAAGAGATACTGAGTTTACTGAAGAAGGAAATCAGTCGGGTGAAAAGGGGGCAAGAAAGAGCCTTGGCTGAGAAGATTAGGATGAATCCACAAAGGTACTTTAAATATTTTAAAAGAAAAATCAATAACTGGAGAGAAAATAGGACCCCTCGAAGACCAATGTGGACAAGTATGTGTGCAACTATAAGAGATGGGTGATGTCCTCAACGAATATTTCTACTCTGTTTACTGTGGAGAAAGACATGTTGACTTGAGAACTTGCAGAAGTTAGTGGTAATATATTAGGGACGATCCATATCATGGTAGAGGAGATTTTGGACGTGCTAGAATGTTTGAAAGTAGATAAATTTCATGGTCCTTACCCGATATATCCAAGAACACCTCAAGGGGCTCCAGAAGAATTTGCGGGGACCCTGGCTGTTAATGTTGATCATCATTAAACACAGGGCACGTCCCGGAAGACTGGAGGATAGCAAATGGTGTGCCCCTTTCCAAGAAGAACTGAACAAAAAAAGCTTTGGAACTACAGACTAGTAGGTTTAACATCCGCGGTAGGTAAGTTACTTGAGAAGGTTTTGACGGATAAGATGTACATGTATTTAGAAAGACAGGCTTTGATTAGGAATAACAAGTGTGGCTTTGTGCGAGGAAATTTGTGTCTGCCAATTTTCTTAAAGTAATTGGATGATGTGACCGGAAAGATTGACTTGGATGGGGCAGTAGACGTCGAAACATGTGGTGTTGGAAAAGCACAGCAGGTCAGGCAGCATTCGAGGGGCAGGAGAATCTATGTTTAGAATATAAGCCCTTCATCAGGAACGTCCAAAACATCGATTCTCCTGTTCCTGTGATGCTGCCTGACCTGCCGTGTTTTACCAGTGCCACACTTTTCTACACTGATATTCAGCATCTGCAGTGCTCACTTTCTCCAAGGGCGATAGACTTCGTCAATATGGATTTCAGTTACACCAGAACAGAATGAGGCTTTTCAGCCCCTGAAGCTTGATGTACAATTACAGGAGGAGGCCAATAAACCCCTCGGGCCTATAAAACTGTAACCAGATCATGCAGCACCAGTATCCAGTTGCATAGCAACAGAATCAGTCTATTCAGCTACGTGAAGTCATTGACACAGAAATAGTAGAGGCCACAAAATAGACTGGAGTATGGGGCATACAGGAATAAAACCAGGCTATATATCCCATCAGACCTGCCCTTCCATTCAGTAAGTCAGGGCTGATCTGCACTCGGACATAATTTCACTTTTATGCCCAATTCTTTTTAGCCTTCGACTCTCTAATGGATCAAAATCCACTGACACCAACTCGCAACTCCCAAACATTTCAGTGATTTGGCCTCCCCTAACTGTCTGGTCCCAACCATCCCTACCCTCTGAGAGAAGGAAACACTCCCCACACATATACCTTGGGCTACTGACATGAATCAAAGATATGAACACAGCGTCAAAGTGATTGGCCCTGACATCACGGCAGTAATTGATTGAGCGAGATGTCAAGGAGACTGAACAAAATTGAACTTGATGGGAATCAGTTGTAAACTCCTCACTGGTTGGATCATTCAGAACACAATGGGGCTGGTGGACATCAATCCTCCCAGTCCCTGGATATCTCTGTGGGCAATCCTAAGGGCAGCTTCTTCGGCACAAACATCTTCAGCTGCTTCATCAATGTCTTTCCCTATGTGATACAATCAGGGATTGGGATGCTCTGTGAAGATTATACAATGTTCAGAACAATGAGTCACCTCCTAAGGTACTAAAGAATCAAATCTGGAAAACATTTAAAGTCAAGGTAACATGAATCAAAAGCACTGCTGAACACTAAACATTCCCACATTTAAAAGAAAGAGGAACCCCTTCAGCAACTCTAGCTGGTTTCACAGTAATATAAGAAAGCCATTCAGACCATCAGATCTATTGGATAACAAGAGGTGCAATGTGTTCACTCACTCCTGCCTGTTACACAAGAAGACAATTTAAAATAAAAGCAGGAGTTGGAATCCAAAATACACAGGCAGGAAGATGGAAGAACAGAATAAGCAAGGCACCATCAAGACTTTGAGAAGTGAACGCCTTGGACATAACCCTTCATCAGGACTGTGGATGGGAGTAAGGGGGTCTATAGATATAGGGGTGGGTGAGGGAAGAGAAGTCAGTGTGGAGAGGTGGAGATAAGTGAACACAGGTAAATGGTATCAGCGAGTTGTTGATGGGAGGGCTAAATCCCATTGGTAGCTGGACAAAAGTTTGCTCAGAGGAATTGAAGGGAGGGGAGGGCCAGGGAAGGAGTTGGAATATTGGAAGGGAGGTTATTTGAACTGGAGAATTCAATATTGAATCCCCGGGGTGTAGGCTGCACAGGTGACAGATGAGATCTTGTTCCACCAAATTATGGTTTGGTTCGTTGTGGCAATGGAGGAGGCCAAGGATGGCCATGTCAGAAACGGATTGGGAAAGAGAATTGAAATTGGATGTGACTGGGAGGTCTTCCATTCCACCTAACGAACCTACCTTTCAGCTCCCAAATGGAATTCATCCCTCCCATCGCCCAACCAGATTGAACCCACCACTTGTGTCCACATATCCGTAACTCACCATCCTCCTGATATCCCCACTCCACCTGTTCCCTTCCCTCTTTATCTGTAGCTCCCCCACCCCTCACCCAGTTCTGAAGAACGGTTGTATCTGAAATGTTGATTTTCCTAGCTCATGATCCTGCCTGGCTTGTTGTGTTCTTCCAGCCTTATGTTTGTCTCCTATAACCCAGGAAGATGGATTCTCCTCGCCACAATGTGCTGGTAGGCAGAAAGCACGGGTTGCCCACTGAAGTCCTTGAACCTCTGCCCTCGGGCCACGAGGAAGACATTCAGTTCTTCGAGACACTGACACATGAACAGAAGAGGCCATTCAGCCCCTCTAAACTGTTAGACTGAAATAGGAGGATGTCATTGTTGCTGCAACATGACAAACCAATGAGGCATAGGCTGCACAGACAGGCTGCCCCATGTTGTTCCTCCTGGCTCCATTGCTAATGGTACACACATGTTATGTTAACGTACTTTTCTGATCATGAGGAGGGAAAGTGATTGATTTGTGCCAAGTCCCAAGGAGGCATCTTCCATCTCCGAGATATTATGGACTAGGCTAGACCACTCAAAACACTTTTAAGCAGGCAGCCCAGCGCATACCTTTG
The DNA here is from genome assembly GCF_020745735.1 of Hemiscyllium ocellatum. NCBI lineage: Eukaryota > Metazoa > Chordata > Chondrichthyes > Orectolobiformes > Hemiscylliidae > Hemiscyllium > Hemiscyllium ocellatum. Next base: position 2,349,123 of record NC_083454.1, read on the forward strand.
CAATTTGTTCAGTAAGTGTACAATGAAAATTACCTGGAGTAATTTAGCTAGGTTTACTACTAGATTTTAAAACAGACAAAAACCTTATTCAAAATATTACACAATGAAACACAAAGAACAGAATAAAGAATTTCGACAGAATAAAACATATTCAGCTAGACTTAATTATGCTATTCTGAATATACACAGCTGTCCCTATAAGTAAACTCCCAATAAAAACCAGTATAAATGGAACTCAAACTTCCAGATTGAAGTTGAAGGTCAGAAGAGAGAGAAAGAGTTTCCACACGGCTCCCAGTTGAACTTCCCAGTTCATGACTCAACGGAAAACTGCTCAGCTCAGCTCAGCTAGTTCAGCCAAAATAGCTCACCACTCTCCGTTCATTATACTGGTCACTTATAAAGCATGACCACTTTGGCCTGAAGTCTCATCTGTTTCCATATAAACCAAATGACTCTGAAAATCCTTTTCATCTCTGTACAAAGCCAGACTGATCTGAGCTTGGCCCAGTTTTATTGTCCCTCTGAAAGAAACCAAGGGCAGAGTCTCCTTGAGCCAAGGAACAGCTTTTAGACAAAAAAGGGCGTTGCTTTGTGACATGTATTTCTTTCTCCCTCCCCCACCTTAAAAAAATGAACTATCAATGTTAAAAGGTGGCTGCATTTTCAACCCTTCAAACCCAGTTAGTAGTCTCAAAACAGGCAGATACACTATACTAACTGTAAACATTCAAACATGCACAAACCCATGCAAATTCAGGCCGTGGTATACCCACCACCGAATACAGAAGTATCTCATTCGAGTCTCAATAACTCATCAGATTTCACGTTTTCTCGACCTGCCACGTGCACAATTGTCATATTGAATGGTTGCAACAACAAGCTCCATCTAAATAGTCTGGCATTTTTGTCTTTAATATTTTCCACAAATGTCAATGTGTTGTGATCAGTGTATACGATTGTCTCAGATGAATTTCTGATCATATAAACAAAGTTATGTGTAATGCCAACACCAACTTTAAAGTCTCTTTCTCCACGGTCGAACATTCTGTTGTTGAACGTTCGACTTCCCAGAAAAATACCCGATAGGTCTTTCTATTCCCCCATCATTCTCCTGCAGGTACACTGGACTAATACCCACATCACTGGCATCGATAGCCACATTGAAAGGCTTCGTGTAATCTAGTGTAGCTAATACTAGGGGCAATGTTAACACAGTCTTTAGGCTGTAAAATGCCTTTTGACAGTCCTCTGTCCACTGAGAGTTCTTGCCCTTGACAATTCGGTGAGTGGAGCAGCCGAAGTGCTTAAAGTTTGGCACAAACTTTCAGTAAAATCCAGTCAATCCCATGTATGGCATATTTCTTTTTGTCGATGGTGTGGAACATTCCCCAACTACTTTCGTTTTCATATCTCATGTGGCCATATGTCCATGTCCAATAATGTGACCCAGGAACGTAATTTGGGCTTTCTCAAATTCACTTTTAGTTAAGTTTACCACCAAGCCAGCCTTCTGAAGTTGATGGCACAAGTTTGATAAATGCTCTAAATGTTCCTTCCATGAATGACTAAAAACCACCAGATCCTCAACGTACACCACATAGTTGGGTAATTCAGCAATGAAATGTGTTTTTCATACCAAATGCCACGACCTTTAACGGATATAGTCCATTTGTCGTTATGAAAGCCCCGAAATTAGCCCTTGCTTTCTCTGACAGAGGTCCTTGCCAGTAGCCTCTGAGCAAGTCGAACTTAGAAATTTAAGTAGCTTCTCCCACTTTTTCGACACAGTTCTCCAAACATGGAATTGGATATGCATCAGTCTTTGTAACGGAATTGACTTTGTGATAGCCCACACATGACTGTTGGGTGCCATCTGACTTTGGCACCATGATTATACGTGAGTTCCAGTCAATGTAACTCACTTCGATTATGCCATCATGGAGAATTCACTCTATTTCCTTCTGAACTTGTGCCAATTTTGGAGGGTCATACCTGTAAAGATGTTGATTAATCAGAACAGCATCTCCTGTATCTTTATCATGCACAATTACGTTTGTACTTCACAGTTTATTTCCGCATATCTCTCCATGAGATTGTAATAACTCTTTCAGGTCGCTTTGCTTATCTTGTGAGAGGTAATTCAAAAATTTATCCCAATTTTTACAACTTTCTCGTTCAATTTGATTTGAGGAATGTTCAATTCAGAATCCTCTGAACTTGGTTCTTCCTTCTGTGCTGTCATCATTAACACCTTCTCCTCTTGCTTTCTCTCCCTATCAAAATACCTTTTGAGGATATTCACATGACACACTCTGTGAGATTTCTTTCTGTCTGGAGTCTGTACCAAGTAGTTCAACTCATTCAAACTGTTCCCAATTTGATAAGATACAATAAAATTTGGTTTTAAAGACTCAACTGTTACCGGAAGTAATACTAATATCTTATTCCCAATTGCAAAATTGTGAATTTGTGATTTCTGATTCGCTTTCTGTTCAATTGTATGCTGCAATACTTTTAAATGCTGTCTACCCAAATCTCCAGCTCTATTTAATCGTTCCTTAAAATTTGACACATCGTCCAAATGGGTGGTCACTGAAAACTAACTTATTAATATCTCCTTAACCAATGTTAATTTTCCTTTTACTTCATTCCTACAAATTAATTCAAATAGACTGAATTTGTTTGATTCATTCTGTGCGTCTCTGATCACAAAAAGTTCAAAAGGAATATTCTTATCGCAATCACCTGGATAATCCTGACCTTAAACCTTCAACATGGTTTTCAGTGTTTGATGCCATCTCGCTCGTGCTCCCTGTGATCCCGAATAATACGCAGTAGATTTGAATTGCTTTATTCCCAATTTATCCATCACCTCCTTGAATAGTTCAGATGTGAGATTTGATCTGTCTGGATCTCTATTGGTAGTCCGTATCTAGTAAAAACATTAAGTATTTTTTCCTACAACTCTTTTAGCTGTGATGCTGAATAATGGGATTGCCTCTGAAAATCTAGTCGATGCATCCATTATTGTTAATAAATACTTATTCCCACTTTGTGTTTGAGGTAGGGGCCAACGCAATCTATCAAGACTCTTCTGAAAGCTTCCTTAAATGCTGGAATATGTATTGAAGTTGCAGGTCTTATTACTGCCTGTGTGACACGTTTGAGACGTCTGGCAAAATTCGACTACATCTTTGTGTAGTAAAGGACAGTTGTATTGTCCTCTCCCCGAAATGATCTCCAAGTGGTAGCTCATATGCCACTCGTAGCAACTCCTTTCTATACCTAACAGGCAAAACAATTTGATGAATGTCTGCCCAGGTCTGATCTGTTTCAATGTGTGCTGATCTACGCATTGAGACATCATTTGTTAAGTAATAACACACAGGAATGCAATCATTTTCTTTCTTGCTCAATGCCTTTTGATGTAACTCCTCATCTTTCTGCTGCAAATCAATGCGCTTAGCAGAGCTAAAAATAGTTGCATGTTTTCCTACTTGCTCCTTCTCTGTTCCACTTAACTGATCAAAAACAACTTTTGGATAACTCTACGTCAACTTCCTTATCTCTGCCTCTATCCTGCTTCAACCAGTGCATCTGTGATCTTGTGATAATTCAATCAGGGAAAAATTTCTGGATAAACATTCTCCAGGTCTTCAGTTGCTTGCATTTCCACTGGCTTTTCAACGAGAGTAGGCAGCACTCCTACCGGTGAATCAGCTATATTATTTGCAAGGACAAATTTTATTCGTGGAGCTGAGAATATGTCCAGTACTCCTACCACACGTTATCTACACTTTTCGGGGCTCTTTATCCTTACCTTACATATCTGAGAACTTTTTGTGTCGTCATGAATTCCTGTTACAAGCACATTTTCTGGCAATAGTCTCTCAAGAGTGCATATATCCTCACCCCTCAGCTTTACAGACTCAAAAGATCCTTTGCAAATTAATATTGGAACCTCCTTACAAAATTACTTCTGGCCTATGTAAATAAACTTTACCCTTTCATGTAGATTGTATAAGCAGAGCTGGCACGTCCTCAGATCACCTTGTACACTCTGAGGCAATTGTCTATCTTCCATTGTGCGTTTTGTTACTGGTCCATCAACGTCCAGGCTTGTGCGGTTATCCTACATCTGGTATTCTCCCAGCCCACCAACACCATGATTGTGTGTAGCTCACTTTATTACAATAAAAACACCAGAGTTTTTTTTAACTGCTTTGTCCCCCTCAAGGTTTTGTTTTTTTACCATGGTAAATTATCCTTATGATCTTCACTGAGATCTACCATTCCCTTTGCACGTGAGGATATCGCTTTGCTCCAATTTTTATCTCTTATAGAGTGGAACTGTATCTGAAAGCCAAACCAAGTCAATGGACCAGTTCATAATCATCAGCCACTTCAGCTGCTAACCTTACTATTTACACTCTCTGTTCTTCCACATGAGTTTGCACTACTTCAAACAGTGATTTCTTTTTTGAATTCTTCCAAATACTAATCTCTCTAAGGTCATCATAGTTTTGTTTGATTTTTAAAGCTCGTATCCAACTATCGAAATTAGTCTGTTTGATCCTTTCAAACTCAATGTAGCTGTGACCACAATCCTTCCTTAGATTGCTGAAACGATGTCTATAGCCTTCTGGAACAAGCTCATATGCAGACAAAATGGCTTTTAATTACCTCCTCATACTCCCCAGATACCTCCTCTGATAGGGATGTGAATACCTCATCAGTCCTACCTACATGTTTCGTTTGGATCCACAAAGTCCACATTGCCACTGGCCACTGCATTTGTTTAGGCACCTTTTCAAATGAGATGAAAAAGGCATCATATTCTTCTTATCTGATTTAAGCAATGCTTGAACCTCCTCAGACAGCTTCTCACTAGACTTCTGACAACCACAGCTTGCGCATCCTCACTGTCTGCCTTACTAAACCTACCCTCAGCCGTTATCTCCAACCTTTTATACTGACTTTCCTTTTCAAATGTCAGTTTTGCTATTCAAAAGCTCTCTCTTCCTCTCTCTCCTCCTGCTCTCTCTTTTGCCGTTCATTTTTTTTTTCTCATTCTGATCGGCTGCTCCCTCTTTTTCCCTCTCTTCTGGTATTAATCGTAACTCAAATGTTTCAGTTTTGTTGCCCTTTCCTTATCTCTGGCAGCTAACCCAGGTTGCTTCAATTGCAACTGAATTCTTGTCATCTCCATAGATTCTGATGGTTTCTCCAGAAAGTTTAATTGACGAACCACTACTGTAATTATCCCTCCTTTCCTCACAGAAACAGTCAGTTTCAATTCCAGCTTCTCTGCTAATTCTTGCAACATGGTCTTATTCACTTTTTGTAAAATTTCCAAAGTCACTGCATGCACACCCAGGAAATGTTTGGCGACTGAAAGAGCCATTACTATTCTAACCTGTTGAACTTCCAGTTCAAGACTCAACTGAAAACTGCTCAGCGCAGCTCAACTCAGCTAAAAGAGCTGACAACTCCCCATTTATTATACACGTCACTTCTAAAGCATAACTACTTTAGCCTGAATTTTCATCTGTTTACATATAAATAAAAGGCCTCTGAAAATCCTTTTCGTGTCTGTACAAAACCAGACTGATCGGAGCCCGTCCCGTTTATTGCCCCTCCTAAAACATCAAGGACAGAGTCTCCTTGAGCCAATGAACAGCTTTTAGCAAATAAAAAGGATTGGTTTGTGTCAGAGAAGACAGGATAGTGTCCTGTATGGAGGCCAGAAGTTGGTGGAATGCCGAACTCTGTCAGTGCGGCTGCTGACTGGTTGTGAACAAGACGACGTTCAGTGCAGGGTCACACACCAACTGCACAGCGAGACGGTGAGAGTTCATTCAGAACCTGCAGCTCTCTCTCAACCAAACCTTCTAAATCTTTCTGATCTATGTTTTTGTCCAAATGTGAAGACGCGTATCACGGAAAGCATGCTATATTTAATGCTATCAATGTTTTGTTTTCGAAATAATGAGTGGTGATTCATAATACTATTCTCAGATGTTTATCTCTCCTTTTCCTGTCTCTGCAGCTGATGATCCCTGTGAACGTTGAGGGTGATGCATCTGCTGTTATAATGGCATAAAGCATTGCAAGAAGCCCCTTACTAACAGGAGAGGGATACCATCCAGTGGCATCATAAGAATCCATGGAGTCCGGCATCAATTACAGTCACTGAACAAACAGATCCAGTTAACACCTTTCAGTATGGTTCCTTCAGTTCACAAAAACAACTGGACTGGATTGATTGTTGGCATCGCTGTCGATTGGTCAAATCACAAATTGCTCTCGTGAAGTTACTTGTGAGAGAGAATAGTTGATTTATTTCTTATCCCAGGCTAGATGATTCTGCTCCGATGTCCGTTTGCAATACTGTAACCGCCTGAAACTCCCACTACCACCACCCTCAAAAACCACAATCTAAATGTTGTTACCGTGCTGATTTCTTCTCGACTAGAACAGGCACCAGCCAGTATAATTACAGTGTATATATTTGCACTCCAAAACACAGGAAATATGGATTTGCCTGGGCATTCCATTAATTGATATAATGAAGCACTTTTGTATCTCCAACACTCAATGTGCTTCAGCACTTTTTTAATATAAACTCACAAGCACTTTAACACACTTTATAGACTTCATTGTTTGAATTCAGTCCAAAACCAAATGCGGCATTTTGTCACAAAGCCGGTCCTTTTACAAGGTTATGTTATCCTTGATTTTTATTCTTCAGAGAAATTCTGAATGACCTAAGACTACAATATGTCTGAATTTTGAAAGGTTCATTTGGGGTCCTTTGTTTATATCTAATCAGGCAGAACGCGTTCAAGTCTTCAAATAAAAACTTGTATATTCAAGAGGACGTGGCCAACTCCCGAGCTGGGCAGATTGGTTCAGTTTGGAGGTTAGTTGAGTCAGGGTGACTGTTGCAATTGGACGCTCTCCGCTTCCTTCTGTCTTTCCGACCTCATAACCTGTAAGCTTTTTGTATCAGATTTACTGTTTGTGATAAAGCATCTGTTTATTGGGGTTGTTGCAAGTATTTTGGAACAACCTCCTAAACTGGGGATAGCCTCTCGGTTGGATATGATAAGTTAGTTTGGCATTCTAGTTTCAGTTCATGTGCTTCATTCCGTAATTTGGTGAATAAAGTCTGTTTGTTTAAAACTCAGCAGTCTGACCAGCTAATTCACTCTATGAATACCCACTTTCCACTAACCTTCAACAAAGTTACGTCTGGTCTACCTGCTTAGAAATGTTTTGAGATGTCGGGCCTGGTCCATAACAGTTTGGGGGGACTTTGCAGAATTAAGGCAGCGAGTGGCAGGTGTTAGTGTCTCTTTGATCGTGTGTGGATTTTTTGTGTAATCAGAGCTTCAGATAGCAATAACTCCTACAGTCATAAAGGATGTTTTGGAGGTGGGAGAATCGACTTTGGGAGTTTCACAAAATGCACATAAGTCCAAGCTGCGGGAATTAGTAGAAAAGGTAGAATTGAAGCTACCTCCTAATGGGAGGAAAGATGAGATGATTGCAGCAGTAGCCCAGCATTCCAATTTGCTGGAAACTCCATTGGGGTCTTTAGAAATAACTAAACTTCTATTGCAAATAAAGCAGCTTGAGTCAGAAGCTGAAATGAAGCAGTTTGCGTTACGACTAAAATTAAAAGAGAAATGAAGAAAACGATTGGTTTTATCCAGGAAAGAGAAAAGAAAATTAATGGCTTTAGCTGAAGAGAAACAAAAAGGGAGAGCGTTTGAGCTTCAGAGATGGACCCTGGGAGTAGAAAGCCAGCTGCTAACGACTGAAGGTAAGCTTCATGAGGAACAGCGTGAGGATTAACAAACCCCTGGTAGTCAAAAGACTGATGAGGTACTTTTTAAGTATATTCACACCTCGCCTAAATTTGATGAATAGGATATGGAAATCGTTCTCATTTCATTTGGAAGAGTGGGTAAGCAATTGCAGAGGCCAGTGGCCTTGTGGGTTCTGTTGATCCTAACGAAACTTGTAGGTAGTGCTAGTGAGGTGTCTGCAACAATATCAGATGAGGGATCTGGGGAGTATGAGGAAAGTGCATATGAGCTTGTGCCAGAAGCCTATAGACATCATTTTAGGAATCTTATGAGTGACCCTGGTTAAACTGATATCGAGTTTGAAATGGTCAAAGAAAGTAATTTTGATAAATGGATAAGAACTTTAAAAATCGTGCAAATCTATGATGCACTTAGAGATATAGTAAATTTGGTGGAATTGAAAGATTCATTGCCTGAAGTAGTGCAAACTCCTGTGTAAGAGCAGAGAGTGAAAACAGCAAGGTTAGCAGCTGCAGAGGCAGATGATTATGAATTGTTACATAAAACACATTTTGGCTTCCAGAATCAATTTCAGTTCATAAGGGATAGAGAAATCCTTATGTGGAAATGGATATGTAGATGTCAGTGAAGATGAGAAGGATAACTTACCACAGCATAAAAAGGAAACCCTTGAATAGGACAAAGAAGTTAAAAAGCTTCGGTGTTTTCGTTGCAATCAATTAGGTTACAGGAAATCACTCTGTTGGTGGGCTAGGGAAATAAAAACAGATATAAGAAAACAGGATAAGCCTGGGAGTTTTATTGGAGCAGTAACACAAAGCACAGTGGAGGCTAGAAAGCTGCATCAGAGTGTACAAGTTGATCTGAGGTTGGTCAAGGAGGAAGAGCCAGATCTGCGTATAAAATATACCACCAAAGGGAAAGTGTATTCACATAGGTCAGGAGTGGCAGATAAAGAGGATACACTATTAAGGGACACAGGATCCTCTCAGTCTGTGATGCTGAAAGATGCGAAGGTATGTATTCCTGTAGGACTATTTCTAGAAAAGGTACTGCTAAGGTGAATTCATATGAGACAAAAATCGCACAATTATGTAAAGCGGGGATGGAGTGTCCATTAAAGTGTTGAGAAATTGTGGTAGGGGTATTGGACAAAGTTTCAGCTCCAGGAATACAATTTGTCCTTGTAAAGTATGAAGCTGATTCACCGGTAGGAGTGCTGCCTGCTCTGGTTGAAAAGCCAGTGGAGTCACAATGCAGGAGCCTTATCCTGGAATCTTTCCTAATTGTGGGGTAACAAGGTCCCAATGTCACCAGCTGAAACAGGAGAGATCATAAATGTAAAGACGAGGAAGCTGAAGTGGCATTGGCAGTGACGTTGTTTCATCAGATAGTTGAAAAAAAACAAGAGTAAATATGTGATTATGGAAATACATTGAGATCAGCGAATCAAATTGAGTTACAGCATTAAAATGAAAATTGAAAGCAGTTAGGTCCCATGGAATCGAGGGAAATTTAACCAATTGGATGAAAAATTGTCTTGAAGGTAACGGATTATTTTCCAGACTGGAAGCCTGTGGCCAGTGGTGTGCTGAAAGAATCAGTGTTGAGCTGGGTGCTTTTCATCATGTATACACACAACTTGGATGTGAATATCAGAGGCATGATGAGCAAGTTTACTGATAACAACAAAATGTGGTGCAGTGGAGAGTGAGGAAGATTATCTCAGAGTACAAGAGCACCCATGGAAGCGGGTATAATTAGACATTTGAAATATATCTGGATAGATACATAAATAAGAATGCTTCAGAGGTAGATTAGCAAAATGCTGGCAAATGGAACTAGATCAGATTAGGATGTCTGGTCAGCATGGACGATTTGGATACAGGTGTCGGTTTCCATGGTGTTTGACTCTCTGATTCGATAAAATGAATTAGGAAAAGTTCTAAAGTCCTTTCGAGTGGAAATTCTCTTCCCCAAAAGATTATGGTGCTGCTTTGTTTACATTTTTTCAAAGATGTATTAGTTAAGTTTTTGTCCATGAAGTGAGTCATGGATAATTGGATACAGACAGGCAAGTAGGGCTGAGACCTCAACCTGATCAGCCACAATCTTAGTGCCTGGTGGAGAAGGCTCACAGTGTGAAATGATCTAGTACTGTTCCTTAATCCCATGTTTCTGTGTTCCATTCAGCCCCTGAAACCTTCTAGACAAGAGCAATGGGAGGCCACATACTGTATCACCTCGTGCACAGAAACAGAGGAGACTATTCAGTCCCTCAATACTTTTTCACATTGAAAAATGTAAATTGAAAACCCACACTTGGTATCAAAGAGACCCCTGATCTCTCTTTATAGAGATTCCCCATTCTGCAAAATGTGCTCCATTTGTTGGTCACGTTATCGAACCAGGTTTACTTTGAATACAGCTCTGACACATCACCCAGAGATGGCTCAGAAAATCCTCTGGATTCCCTGACTATAACATTTAATAACCAAACTTCCAGGAAAATAACACCCTGTAACTTTCCAATAATAGATTGTGAGAACATAGAAACATAAGTAAGTCGGGCGCTCCCTACCCCCACCCCTCAAGATTGCCTTGTCCTTCAGTAAGATCATGGCTGATCTTGTCTCGGTCTCAAGTCCTCTTTCATGCCTAATTATTCATAGCACTCAACTCTCTGACAGGTCAAAATCCATTTAAAGCCACTTTAAATACTTTCGTAGAACAGAGAATATACGATATTCCAGCAAATACAGGCCCTTCGGTCCTCGATGTTGTGCAGATCTTTTATCCTTCTCTAAGACATACTTTCATGCATTATCTTTCATGTGCCTATCCACGCATCTCTTAAATGTCCCTCAGATATCTGACTGGACTGACATTGCTGGCAATGTATTCCACGCACTCAACACTCTCTTTGTAATGAACCGACCTTTGACATCTCCACGAAACCGCCCTCCAATCAACTTAAAATTATGTACCCTCTTTCCCTCTGTAGAGAGATTTCTGCTGGGGGAAAAGGTATCTGGCTATTCACTCTGTCAATGCCTCTCATCATCTTGTACACCTGTATCCAACCAACTCTCTTTGTGCTTCACTCCAATGAGAAAGGCCCTAACTCCCTCAAACATTCTTCATAAGACCTGATCTCCAGTCCAGTCAGCATCCTGGCAAGTTCCTTCAGCACACTCTCTAAAGCTTCCTCATGTTTCCTAGAATGAGGTGACCAGAACTGAGCACAATATTCCAAGTGTGGTCTAGCCAAGACGATATAGAGCTGCAGCAAAACCTCGTGGCTCTTAAACTCAATCTCCTGCTAATCAAAACTAAAGTACTACATCCTTCTTAACAACCCTATCAAAATTTGGTAGCAAACTTAAGGGATCCATGGACATGGACCCGAAGATCCATCTGTTCCTCCACACTACCAACAATCCTGCCTTTAACACTGTATTCTGCATTCACATTCGAACTGGCAAAGAGAATCACTTCACACTTTTCCAGGTTGAACTCTATCTGCCACTTCTCAGCCCAGTTCTTCATCCTGTGAATGCCCCATTGCAACCGACAACAGCCCTCCACACTATGTACTGCTCAACAACCTTCGCGCCATCATCAAACTTACTAACCCACCCTTCCGCTTCTTCATCTAAGTCATTTATCAAAATCACAACAAGCAGCGGTCCCACAACCGATCCCTGCAGGACACCACTGGTCCCTTTCAGTGATCGAGCTCCCTTAACACTCTGAGTAAGAAAATTCTCGACAATCACGTCCTTCTGTTTGAAGAAACCACTCTCTACTTCTACACCATGACCTATTGATATGAACAAAAGAGGGAACAAAAGGTGTCAGGTAAGAGAGACTGGCCCTACTCAAGGCAGTATTAGTCTGTGGATGGCATCAAGGAGCCTGAGCAAAATCGCAAAAATGAGAATCGATTATGACCTCTCCACTGCTCGGAGTTATTCACAGCACAAGGGAAGATGATTATTATTGGTGGGCATCAATCATCTCAGCTGTGGGTATCGCTGCAGGAGATTCTCAAGATATCTCCCTCAGCCCAGGCATCTGCAGTTGGCCTGTGGGGAATCCCTGCAGTGTGGAAGCAGATCATTCAGTCCATTGAGTTCACAACGATCCGAAGTGGGGATATTCACTGAAGACTACACAATGTTCAGAAAAAAAAAAATCAGCATTCAGATTCTGAAGCCATCAGTGTCCATGTGCGACAAGACGAAGACAACATTCAGACTTGTGCTGTTAAAGTCTGGATAACATTCACGTAACAGACAAAACGCACTTCCACTAGAAAAAGAAAAAAGCTCATTCAGTATCTCAATCTGTGTTCACAAGAATATGGGGAAATCATTCAGCCCATCAGACCTACTGGGCAAGTAGAGGGGTATCCCAATCAGTCCCTACTGCCTATTCCATAGGAAGACACGGAGACCGCTTACTCCCATGCATCATTTACATGGGATCAGAAAGAGATCATTTCACATCTGGAGCCATTTACAAAGCTACAGGAAGTGGTCATTCAGTTTCTTCAGCCACTGACACAGGAAGGGGAAGGTGTCAGAGATGCTCCAATATCACAAACAAATGGTGAATTGGCTGCACAGATAGACTGCTCTAACTTGTTCCACATTGCTTCATTACTCATAGCACATATGTGTTATTTTAACGTGGTTTCTGACAGTGGGAATGAAGACAACATTTTTACCCATTCATCAAAGTGTTGTCCATTCCAGGAAGTTAGACCCATGGTCTTTATGGAGGTCAGAAGTTGGTGGGGAATGGCCATCTGTTTCAGAATGAAGATATTGCAGCTGCTGTCAGTGTAACATTCAGTGCAGGGTCACACAACATCTGTACAGTAAAATCCACTCAGAGTCTGTACATATCTGTCAATAGACATGGGACTCTGCATAGGCACGGAAACTCCCGGGAAACAAGCATCCAATGAGAAGGATGGAATCTTCACCCGATTCAGTTGCTTGGGACATAAAGAGTGTCCAACTATAACCATCAAGTTTCAACTTCTTATTCCGTCACAGTGCTACATATTAAACACAAGATTCTTCACTTTCTCCTCATGGTAACACCATGCCAGGGTTTAGTCTTGTGAAATCCCTTCGGACTGTATCGCTCACAAGATCATTATTTATAAAGCATTTCCAACCTGTACACAATAGCCTAAATAGTCTCTAAACATAACAATACCATTGGGAAAGATGCATTTACTGTGGTAGTTTAATCATATTACATGAAGAGCCACATATCATTTACTTCCTGCTGAGTAAACATTCTGTCATTCATTTATGACCAAGCACATCCAGGTGTGTTTCAACAACAGCACTTCCCAACCTCTCACTATTTAATGAACATAAATGTAAATGATGATATTTGTTGTTCCCATCTGAAACATTTTATTTCTTCTGATCCTTCTGATACTCCAAAGCCTTCACTCCAGATAAAAACACAACTCTCTTCATTCTCTCGATTATCCAACTTTTAAGACATTCGGCGTATTCCACCCCTACCTACCCATGGGCTCTAACTTTCTGTACTCACCTGTATTCAACCATGTCAACGTCTGATGAAAATGCAAATACTCCACTCCCACTGATTCTCAATTATCGATGTCACAACCCAAAACCTCCACAAAATCGAGCAGGTTTATCAAAGATCATTTCCCTTTTCTGAATCTAGATTGACGGTAACAAATTATGTCATTATTTTCCAAGTGTCTAGTTGTCACATTCCTCACAAAAGGTTCCAATGTTTTTCTCACAGCTGATATCAAGTTAACTACAATTTATTTTCCTGTTTGAGCTCTGCGTCGTGTTTTAAATACTTAGATTTACTATAGTTGCTTTCCAGTCTGCAGGAAGCTTTGAAGAATAATCAGTAATTCTTTCATTCACTCTACTGCTACCTCCGCACTACTGTGGGATGTAGCTCATCTGATGCAGCAACATACCGACCTTCTATCAATGAGATTTTCAAAAACACACCTTTTATTAATTCTAATTTCCTGCTGTTCCTCATTTTAACCAGTCACTCTTTCCCTCGTGTTTCGGGAAGTTTGTTTCTGTTCCTTCCTCAGGGAGACGGACTCAATATGTTGCTCTCAGCAGACAGGTGACTTCTGTCAACCAGTGAATACATCGGAGGACTGCACTTCTGTGATGATGGATATGTTACTCAATACTGCCTGGAATGTTCCAGAATTAATCCAGTTTAATTCATGGTGAGCATCAGCATAGTGCTAAAACTGGTGTGAGGCTAAATGGTACACCGAAGGAGGGGAATGTTAGAAGTGACAAGAAGTGTTGTTTTTGCAGATATAAAAACATGGACTCTGCAAGTACCTAGGCAAGTGTATCTTTACTTTTCATTATGGTTAAATTAAATACTAATTCTGGAGTATAATATAAGATGGTAAATTCTTTTAAAATAAGTTTTCAGCAAAAAAACTGAGATAACTAAAATGCCTGAGCTGGACAAAAATTGTTACAAAATTGATGAAGTGTACAGGGAATGGAATGTAACAGCAGAATTTATACAAAACGTCCAACTATATCTTGACAAAATAATGTAAATGCCAGCACTAACAGGCAGGAAGGTTGCCAACATGGAGAAGGGGAAGTAGCATGGCTGGAGCGAAGATGGGCAGTTATGTAGCCTGGTAAGAGAGATTGGGTATTAGGAGTCTGGAGAGGTGAGCTCCCTCAGCTCAAAGGTATAATTGTAAACTAACCCAGGTCTAATGTGCATCAATTGCTCTCTGGAATTTGTGTTCTTTCTTGCAATATCGTATAATAAATTGTCTTGTGTCAAGATTTGTTGGCCTCGTCTAAAATTTTATTGAGTTTGTTTCTAACAGATTTCGGTGCTCGTCCGGCATCCCAAGCTCCGGTCGCTCGGCAATTTCAGAAAGATCGGAGAAGGTGCACCTCGCTGATTTCGGCGGTCTCTACTTTCCCCCATTGTTGCGGTGGCTTGGGTGAGCAAGATCGGACTGAGGGACCCTGGAAACAAGACGTGCAGTCGCGACACGGCGGGTTCGGTCTGGTAACTCTTGTGCACAAGACCCGGGTAAGAAAAAGATCTTAAATAAGTATTATCCAGGCGACCGGGGTAGGCAGCAGGTTTTGTTTTGTTGTCAATCTTTGCCACGAGCAAGGCGTACTGAGACATGGCGGGTTGGTTGGGTAACTGATATGGACTTAAGACCCGCATTCGCGGGCAGCCGGGATTTGCAGCAGTAATTGCTGTTACGGCGGGGTTCTTGGTGCGCTGAGATGTGGTGGTTTGTCGCGTAACTCTTATGTACACAACAATGATCGAGATTTGCAGCAACATTTGTTATTAGCCCGCATTCTCGGGCGGCCCGGATTTGCAGCAGTAATTCCTGTTATGGCATTGTCAGAGGTGCGCTGGGACATGGTGGGTTGGTCTGCATTAGCAGGCGGCCGGGATTTGCAACATTACTTGCTGTTTCGCCACGGTGCAAAGGACACTAAGGGCACTAAGACGTGGCGGTTCGGTCGGGTTACTATTGTGTACATAACACCCGAGTAAAGGTAAATTTCGGGTGACTTAGATTGACAATGTTTTTTGCTGTCTGTTATTGCCGCGGAACGAGGTGCGCATTCGACCAGGTAACTCTTGTGCACAGACCAAGGTATTAAAATTAACATTTAAGTATTACTTTGGTGTTCCGTTCCGTACGAGAGTATGGGAAATTGGAAACTTAAAAAAAGAATAAAGGTCTTTAACTGGTTAGATTAACTTAATGAGTAAGGTGTCTACCTGATTCGATCACCCAGCCTTAGACCTGTTGTTTAGAGGGGAAATCCCCCATGCAAATGTCAGGACCCTGAAGTAGAAGAACATAACACCGGACCTCAGAGAGGTTAATTAAAATTATATAAAGAAATGGCCGAGTATTAAAACGGGAAATAAGAATAGCAATTTAGTTGTAGAAAGAGACATGAGAGAGACATCTGAAGACTAGATCCCAATGGACAGTCCTTTAGGAAAAATGCTAAGAGATTGGAAATACAATCCTCGGAAGCGAGGAAAAGACAAAAAATGATAAAATTTTGTTGTTTTGAGTGGACTAAGGAAAGCATTAAAGCCCCAAATGTATTTTGGCCTAAATACGGGTCAAACGAGGATTGGTTATGTCAAGATTTATATATATATATGGGAAACATAAGTGCTCCTATAAAGAATCTGACTACGTCGCCTGTTGGATAGAGAGCCCAAAAATTTTAATTCTGAAAAATTCAAAAATGGAAGAAGGCGAAGATGAAACAAAAAATACCCGCTGGGATCTTTTGTCAAGTTTACCCCCTTCCCCATATAACAATGATCATGATGGTTCGTCGCTCCCCTCTCCCACAGAACCCCCTCCCGTACAAGAACCTGAAAAAGGTCTGGGGGAAAACCTTCCCTTGAGTCCGATTAGAACGAGATCAGTAGTAAAAAGAAGGGAAGAGGGGGACGTAGGTGAGGCATCGGCACAAATATATCCCCTTAGAGAAGTACCCGTTGGTAATGGGGAAATCGAGTATATTAATGCACTGCTGACCAGTAGTGTAGTTAGGTCATTTAAAAGAGAAAATGGAACCATGTATGTCACCCTATAATACTCCAATACTACCAGTTGGGAAACCAGATGGGACTTACAGACTCGTACATGGTCTCAGATCAGTAAACCATCAAGTTCAAACACGCCATCCAGTGGTGTCTAATCCACATACCCTTTTTAGTAAGATACCATTGTTGGTTTAGTGTGATAGGTTTAAAAAATGCATTCTGGGCTTGTCTTTTAACCCTGGAGAGTCGTGATATCTTTCCTTTTGAATGGGAAAACCTATACACTGGCAGAAAACAACAATTCTGATGGACGGTACTTCCCCAGGGATTCACAGAATCACCTAATGTATTTGGGCAAGTACTGGAACAAGTCCTGGAACAACATAAAATGCCTCGGGGAACGTCACGGTTGCAATAGGTAGACGATCTACTTGTGTCAGGACAAAATAGAAATGATGAAAGCTCAGCTACCAATGGGTTGTTTAATTTCCTCGGACAACAGGGGTTAAGAGTAACTAGGAGTAAATTGCAATATGCAGAAAAAGAAGTGAAATACGAAGGACACCTTATTAGCAAAGGAACTAGATGCATTAACCCACAGAATTCAAGGGATAGTAGAGTTGCCCCTCGCGGAAACCAACCGAGAGTTACGGAAGTTTCTAGGATTAATGGGCTATTGCAGATTATAGGTAGAGTCATGCAATCAGAAAACAAAGGGGCTTTTTATAAATTGACTGAGTCCGAACATGAAAAATTGCACTGGACAGAAGAAGAAAAAGAAAACAATACGCTAGTTAAATCGTACTTTAATCCAAGCCCCAGTTTTGGCCCTTCCCTCACTAGAGACACTATTTCACCTTTTTGGAACAGTAAATGATGGAGCAGCCTTAGTAGTGGCCACTCAGAAAGGAGGAGGAAATAGAAAGCCTCTTGCTTTCCTGTCCAAAGTTTTGGACCCAGTTTCAAGTGGATGGCCTGAATGTATACAGACAGGACTAGCGACTGCCATGTTGGAAGAAGAAAGTCTGAAGCTCAATATTGGAGGAACACTAGTAGTTAGTACCCCCCATCAAGTCAGAACTGTGTTAAACAAAAAGGCAGGAAGATGGTTAACAGATCTGCGAATTTTAAAATGCAAAGCCATTCTGATGGAAAAAGATGACCTTGTATTAGTAACAGACACCTGTCTAAACCCAGCTACCTTCTTATGGTTCAGCCCTGACGAGATATCTGCTCAACATGGAGCACTATGTAAACCAGGTTCAGTACAACCCAGCAATTAATCCAGGATGGAATATAGCACAGGTGTCTCCAGTCCACAACCTGAGAAATGAAGGGGGAGTAAAACGTAAGACCTGAGAGGTCTCTGACCGTCGATTTGGACATTATTCCCAAGCTACGGCACTGCAAGGGCGGGGGGGGGGGTGGGCGTGGGGGGGGGGGAGATACATAAACTGGCAGCTGCCCTTAAGAAATTAGTTAATGATACCTCCGATGAAATGGAAGAAACTCATTCCCAAATATCGGCCATAACTACCGAAATGATTGCCACATGATTAACAGCTTTAAAGAATCGAATGGCTCTAGATTATCTATTGGCCAAAAAAGGGGGAACCTGTGCACTAATTGGTAAGGAATGTTGCACCTTCATCTCAGACGCCACTTCCCTAGTGGAAGATAAGGCAGAAATAGTAAAGGAAAAGATAAAGAATAAAGAAGAAATTGAGAATAAACTTCGAAAAGATGAGAGATGGGAATGGGGTGACTGGGGAGTGACCGGTTGGGGAAAATGGTGAGCTAATTTAGGTATTTATGTCTTACTAATAATTGTAGGACTATTAATTGGATTGAACGTATTGAAGTGGCTAATGTCTATTTTGATGATGTCCTTGGGAGGTCAACAGTCAATGATGATCATGACAACATTAAACACACAAGAAAGAGAGAGTAATAGATTACTCATAGAGTTTGAAAAGGGCAGACTTAAGAGTGCAGAAATGGCAAGTTTGTGAACCTCTACACCTTAGGGTGAAAAGAGGGCAGAAATAAAAATTGCAAAAACAACGAATGGTAAAATAAAAGAAATGGGGGAGTTGTTAGAAATGAAAAGAATAGTTGTTTTCGCAGATGTAAAAAAAAATGAAGTAAAGGGGCCCAGCAAAAAAAAAATTATTAACTCTACAGGTACTTAGGGAATTTTACCTTTATTTTTAATAAATAGTTATGGATAATTAAATACTAATTCTGGAGTATGATATAAGCAAGTTAACTCTTTGAAAATAAGTTTTCGTCAAAAAAATTAAGATAGCTAAAATACCTGAGTTGTACAAAAATGATACAAAATTGATGAAGTGGATAGAGAATGGAATGTACTAGCAGTATTGATACAAAATTTTAAAACTGTATGTTGATGTATGGCGACAAAATAATGTGCATGTCAGCACTAACAGAGAGGAAGGTTGCCAACATGGGGAAGGGGAAGTAATAAGGGTGGAGCGAAGATGGGCAGTTGTATAGCCGAGTTAGAGAGATTGGGTAATTAGGAGTCTGGAGAGGTGATCTCACTCAGCTCATGGGTATAATTGTAAACTAACCCAAGTCTAATTTGCTCAATTGCATTGTGCAGTTGCAGCCCATACTTGCAAGTCCGTAACAAATTGTCTTGTTTCTAGACTTGCTGGTCTCATCTAAAATTTTATTGAGTTTGTTTCTTACAATGTTACGTAATATTCAAAAAGCTTGGTCATCCCTGACCTCCCGATGCAGTCTGTGTCCATGTGCAACAAGACTGAGACAACGTTTAAGCCTGTGCTGTTAAACTGTCGGTAACATTCATGAAACAACACTGCACAATTCCACAGTAAACGGAGAAGTTCACTCAGTACTTCAATCTGGCTTCACCGAAATATGGGAAAGTTATTCAGCACATCAAAACAACTGGACAAGAAGAACAGCCCATTCAGTCCCTCCTGCCGTTTCACAGGAAGACAAGGAGTCTGCTCACTCCCACGCATCACCTACACTGGATCAGAAAGTGACTATTTCACACCTGGAGTTACTTAAAAAAGATCAGGAGGGAGAGGCCATTCAGCTTCTCAAGTCACTAACACAGGAACAGGAAGGTGTCAGAGATGCTCCAACATCACAAACAAATGGAGCAGGAACTGCACAGATGGACTGTTCCATGGTATTCCTCTACTCAGCGTTACATTGTCCATAATCCTATCAACAGCCACAACACCCTCATTCTGAAACAGTTAGCCATTCCCCACCAGCTTCTGAATTCCAGAGAGAACATAGGTCTACTCTCTCAGTGACGGAAGATGCCTTTGAGACTGGTTAAAAAATGGCTTTATTCACACTTCCAGGAAAACATGCTAACATAACACGGAAAAAGTACGCATAATAGTGGAGGAATTATTCAACTCTAACCATGCCTAATCCTGAGCAAGCAACTATAGACCCAAGGATAAAATACCGCCCATCGTTGGAACATTCCAGGCTAATGCTCTCAGATTCTGACCCATTGTTGGAACATTCGAGTCTAATGTTCTCAGAATCTGATCCATTGTTGGAACATTTCAGTATATTGTTCTCATATTCTGATCCATTGTTGGAACATTCCAGCCTAATGTTCTCAGATTCTGATCCTTTGTTGGAACATTCCAGTCTGTTGTTTGAAGATTCTCTTCCTCTCCCTCAGCCTGTAGCTGCTGAGCACTATTGTCTTGAGGATGATGCTGCCGATGATACTATGGAATAACAGGTTGAAGGAAGCCCCTTACTAATAAAAGAGGGAAACCCTCAAATGACACAGTTCGTATCCATGGAGACTGACAGCAATCACAGTCAATGTCCAAACAGCACCAGTTAACCCTTTCACTACAATCCTTATAAGTCTCAATAATACTTGATCTGTTTGGGATTTTGACATCGCTGACTATTGGGCTAATATCATAATCTCCAATTGTAAATTTAGAGGTGAGGCAGAGAGATGATGCTTTCTATTCACTAGCTTGATGATCCTACTATGTTTTGGCAGGATCGGAATTGCTGGGCTCCCAAGGCCGGCTGTGTCTGATAACCAGGCCTGCTGCATCCTTTCGTTTTCATTTATTTATGTTTAACTTTGACATTTATCTTATCATCGTTTAATGGCTTAGGTGGGTTTAAGCATTTTGAGAGGCTCCTAGAGTACCATAGACAGTGTAAATACAGTCCATTCCTTGTGATCCTTGCAGCTGCGGCCTGGTCTTGTGGAGTGACAGTCAAGCTGTCACAGAAACAGGATTCTTCGTTTTAGCTTTCCCCACTTATTGTTGGGGTCTCAGCAGGATTGGAAGGCTGGAAATCTATCCCAGCTGCTACACTCTCTCTTTTGATGTTCTCTCCTCCTGGATTCGAGAACTGCATGTGAGACAAGCTGTTTCCTGAATTTATTTTTTGACAAGTGTGTGTTTATAGGATGTTACCATATTGGAACAGTTATTGTTTAGTTGTTAAACAATGTATTATTCTGATTTTTTGTGTGTTTTGTCGACAGTGATTGAATGAATTGTGTTTTGCTTAATGTTGAATATTTTGACCAAGCGAATTGCATCTGAAACACAGCACCTCACATTTATCTTTACAATAAGAAAATGTTCCAGTCACGACTAACTTCATCACATATTCTGAGATATGCCTGCTCAGTTCCATAACAAAAAGGACAGATATTCACGTTTTAATTGGCTCACTACATAATGAACAACATGTTGCAGAAACACAGGATTTAACAGCGGAATGCACCATGCTGGAAGAGTGATAGTTCTATCAGGAATTATATCGTAGAGTTAATCCACCTCACAGATCCAGCTCAAACCGTATAAGCCCAGACGAGATATCTGCTCAACATGGAGCACTGTGCAAACCAGGTTCAGTACAACCCAGCAATCATTCCAGGATGGAATATAGCACAGGTCTCTCCAGTCCACTAGCTAGCTGTCCAACACGTGGAGCAGTACAATACACCCCGATGCATTGATTCAGAAACGCTGACGAAACGGTCTGTCCAGCATGGGGTAATATGCAGCCTACACCAGTGTCTTCCACTATAGACGTGGACAAGGCATCTGTACAGTATGATGAGCTGTGCAGTGAATGGATCTGTAAACCTGGAGCAGTTACCGTCAAAGCAGCTGTTTTCACCACCCCAATACATTGCTCAGTTACACTGTGTTAGATCACTGTCAAGAGTGAGGAAACATGCAGCGCATGCTTGGAAGTGACAGGATGTGTAGCTCCCATCCACTTACAGCCCCATATGCCCATTGTGCCCTGACAAGGGGGTGCTGTGGGTGTGAACATCACTGTCAGAGAGAGATGGCGAGGAAATCAGTTTAAATATCAACAAACAAAATATTTTGGGGTAAAAAAGGGAAAGGGAGATTGAAATACAATTTCAAGGAAGATCACAGTTTTCAGAATGCTGAAATGAAGATATTTTGACAGCATTGAGCAACTTGAGCCAGGAATGAGGGGGAATAGGATATTGGAATGAGTTCGGATGATGGAGAGTTTTGGGTAAGCATTTCTTCTTCAGCTTTGTAACTGGGAGTGGGGTTGGCAGATACTTCAACTCATTGGGCAGAAACTAGCAATAATTTATCTCAGTGCCATTTTCATTGAGTGTGACTGAGGGATCATCTGCCTGAGGCCGAGTTCATTTCCTGGTTTTACCTAATTGAACTCACATCATTAACTACCCGCCCCACCCGTTGGTATCCCTCTCATTCAATGCCAGCCTAATTCTCCCACCCTTCATGGCTGGAGGTAAACACCATCGCTTGGATGCCCCATGGATATTCTGTGATCCTTGGCACTGGTACCATCTCTAAAAGGCCAATCGGCTAACGGTTGAGCTTTCTCAGTTTGGAGCTGCCCTGCGCAGTGTTGTGAGCTCACCACCCAGCTCAGTACAGGATCTGAGGTCTGAAGAAATGTCCAACAATATAGGACAGGCATCAACAACCTTCCCCATTCTGTCAGAATAAGGGTCACTGTCTTCTCTATGCGCCCGCACATTCTTTGAAATCTGTTATAGCATCTACCCACAAACAAGGCTCATACTTCACCACTCGAACTGCTGCATGCAACACCTTCTCTCTCTCTCTCTCTTTCTCTCTCTCTCTCTCTCTCTCCACTTTACTCCCACACTATAAACACTGTATTGCTGTTATCGCACCTTCCCATCAAGGCTCATGATCCATCACTCTCACTGCTGCACGCAGCACCTTTCCTCTTTCGCTCTCTCCCGCCTTTTCAATACCCTCACACGGTGATAGAATATTCTTGAGAACGTCGATTATGGGATGTTCCAGAAAAACTTTCAAGTAATTTCGGTTTTCAGGAAAATGTCAATGCATCAGTTTATAACATATAAGGGGAAGGAGTACAGATTGTATGTTTTTCACATCACATCCAATTAAAATCCATCATGAGACCAATCAACCCATCAAATGTGCTCTAGCATATAATAAGATTGCGGTTTATTTGATGGTTTTCTCATCTCCATGTTGCCGGAACTTTCAATGATACAACCCCATGTGTTCCTGTCACCGATCAGACGACATTCAGGCAATTTAACCCCGGTTATCTTCAAGCGCCTATTCGAGGGCATTTCCCACTGGTACCGACACTCCAAACATTATATTCCATCAGTTGTATACTTTTATGTAATACTAAGCTCATTTTACAGAGACTGACCAAAATCTACACCACTTTTATGGTTATCAGTAACCAATAACAATTAGTATTCTGGTTATTTCACTTGTATCATCTTATATTATTCAGCCAAAGACAGCTTCCAAACACTTGTCTCGTTATAAAATACAATTTCTAGCCAAGAACATTTTCATGTACAGCCGTTATCTTGACTGTTAATTGAATTGTACCTTTTTTCCTTGATATGAACGTTTCTATTGTCCTTTGTCTGTGGCAGTTTCGGTCTGTAACAGTTACACAGTCTCCCACATATTTGGTTGGATGGGTGGTTTGTGATGCAGAGGGAGGACACCAGCGCAGGTTCAATTCCCAACACTGACAGAGATTATCGTGAAGAGGACGGTCTCTCAACTTTACCCCAACACCTTAGGTGTGCTGACCCTCAGGTTAAACCACCACAAGTGGTCTCTCTGTCTCTCTCATGACAGAGCAGCCCCATGGTCCTTTGGAATTCTATTCTATCACTTTTGCATTTATTTTATTTACCTACATTACCATTTGTTTTGCATTACGTCCCTGAGTATTTTGGATCATGCCATTTTGTACCACTTTCAGCAATTTCCCCACACTGAACATTCCTGCGCAATAATCCCGGACTCCATTGTTATCTATGAACCTTTTGTCTGTGCCTCAGAATTATTCAATATCTCTGCCTCCAATGCTCTGCGCGAAGAGATTTCCAAAGTCTCACAACACTGAGAAAATAATAAATGACCTCATCTGGGGTGTGAGGTTGTTATTTTGTCTCCTTACCTGAGAAAGGATACAATTACATTGGAAGCAGTTCAGAGTTGTTTCGCTTCACGTATTCCAGTAATGAAGGGCTTATATTATGGAGGCTTTAATAGATTATTCTGAGAATGAGAGGTGATCCTATTGAAATATGCAAGACCTTGAGGAGCATGGATCAGGTAGATAACCACTGGGTGCTTGTCTAGTCCAAACTTGTCATTGTTATAGAACCTCTGCAGTGTGAAAGCAAGACATTTTGTCCATTGAGTTCACACTGGCCCACCGAACGGCATCCCACCCAGACCTACCCCCTACCCTAAACAAGCAATCCTGCATTTTCCATGATTAAACTACCTTACCTACACCTCCCTAAGCACTATGGGCAATTGAGCATGGCCAATTCCACATCTTTGCAATGTGGGAGGAAACTGGATCACCAGGAGGAAACGCACACAGATGCGGGGAGAATTGAAGGTTGCAATTGAACCCAGCTCCTTGGTGATATGAGGCAGCAGTGCTAACCACAGATCTACCATGCTGCTCCGTTATTTCGATTCTTTATTTGTGGCTGAATAAAGCAATCTGCCTGACTTGTTCCTATCCTGAACCTGACCCAGTCTGAGACCTTTATCATCGCCCATATCTCCAACCTGGTTACATTTAAATTTGTTGCAAACAGTGGAGGAGTGGTACTAGAAAAGGTAACAGTCGCACCCTCCAACCACAGTCAGAACCGGAGTGAGGAGAATTCATAACGTGGGCAAGTGGGAATTCTCTTTCCCAGAAGTTTGTGATGGCTGAATCTTTATATTATATCGAGGCTGGTTTCGTCTGATTTTCCATAGACAGGTAAATCAGGGATAATGTTGCATTGAGAGAAAAGTGCAGCTGAGAGCACGGTGAGATGAACCATAACCTACTTTACTGGTGGAGTAGTGTCAAAGGGCGAATGGCCCACTCGTCTCCCTCAGCCTTGTGTTCTGATGTTCAATTCAGCCTTTTGGACCTGCTAAGAAGGAGCAGATCGAGGTCACTCCGATTGTTAGGTCTTGTTTCGAAAATGTGCTTGTAGAATCCAGGCTGGCTCAACTCCACTTTCCTGCTACCTCCTCGTATCTCTCAACACGCTTGTATGTCCGAAACCAATCCACCCCCTCTATAAATACATTCAGTGACCCACCTTCTAAAACTGTGTGGGTTCTGGAATTCCAGACGTTCACTGTCATCTGAAAGATGGCATTTCTTTACTTCTTAGTTTGAAATCGATATCCCTTATTTTGTATCAATGTCCCGGGATCAGACACTCTGCCCAGGTGTGGAACCACATTCTCAACAAATACCTTGTCAAGCCCCCTCTGTACCTTGTCCATTTCAGTAACTTCATTCATTTCAAGCACAATGAGTAATTTCCTCACCATTTTAGATGTACTCAATAATTCAACCCTTTCATCCCAGAAACCCGCTTAATGTACCAATCTTTCTGCATCAGCATGATGACTTTACGTTTCATGCGCAGGAACACTCCAATCCCTTTTCTACTGTTCCTTTGTTAGGACTCCTCTTCATTAAATAACAGGCTGCCTTTTTGTTGTCAGTGTCATCCTCAGTATTGCACTCAGCACCCTCCATCAGGCTCTCACTATGGATGAAAATAACTGAAGCCATTGGATTGATATTGCTGCTACTCCAGTAGATATGTCTTTATCATAAAGATTGAAGAATCCTGACTCCAATTTCTGTGTGATAACCATCCATCATCCCATGTTAATACATTATCCATCATACTATGAATTTCTGTCTGGTGGAAGAACCTTTACTTTGTGATACCTTGTGGAAAATATCTGGAAACCGTCATGTCTACCAGTTCCCCTTTATCAAGTCCGCTTGTTCCATTTTCATAGAACCTCCAGAAAAAAAATGCATGATTTTACAAGGCAAAACATAGTTTCCCTTTAACAAAACCATGTTGACTCTGCTTGGAGCTTTTCTAAATGCCCTGCAGTTCCTTCCTTAATAACAGACTGTCGCAGATTCCCAGCAATAATAGTTAGGCTAAATACTGCTTTCTGTCTCGCTACATCCTTGAAAACAGGCGCCAGATTGGAGCTTCACGAGTTTCACTGGAACACTTCAGTAATCCAGAGAGTGATGGAATATTTCACACAGTGACACCAGTCACCCTGTAACCACTTCTTTTAAAGTCAATTATGAATTACTGCTGACCTGCCTATCCTTAGTCTTATTTGTTGTTAAAAATCTTGTACCTTTTGTAAGAGACAGTTCGAGAATCCTCCTATTCCCATTTTCTTGATGATTTTGAAATACTTACAGTGCCTTCCCTGTGAGGATTGATGTCAAATACTGGTGTAAATTATCTGCCTGTTCCCTGGAGCCACTTCTGCAGTCACACCCTCCGAATGACCCCAATATACTTTCCTAACTTTCTTTCTACCAAAAGTCACACACTCATCTTCAACTTTTTTATATACACACAGAAATCTTGTGATCCTTTTTTATATTTCTTGCCAATTTATTTATATCACGTCTTTTTATCCATTTTCCATCTACTTCCTGCATTTTCCATCGCTTTCTAGATTCATAAGGTCATATTGCACACAGACATTTCATCTAACCTGTCCGTGCTGACCAGGTTATTCAACTAAACTAGTCCCATCTGATTGCATTTGGTCCACATGTCTCTAAATGATTCCCATCCATATGTTTGTCCAAATTTCTTTTAAATGTGGTCACTGTACTTGCATCTAACAGCTCATCTGGCAGCTCATTCCATACACACATCACCACTTCGTGAAAAAGTTGACAATCCATTTAAAGCTGTCACACTGACTCCTGTACTTACATTCCAAACAGCAGGAGTAATATCTGATAGAGAGGGCAACATGATTACAAAGTAAACAGATCAGATCGAAACTCTGCAGTCCTGCCACATCCAGTCAGAAATGGGGCTGAACCAAGAACAACTGACGAGAGAAAAGGACTCCACGAATATTATTTGAAAACAACATTCACTGGGATTAGGGAATCGCTGACTAGGTCAGCATTTATTGCCCAGAGGACTGTTAAGAGTCAATGACATTGTTGTGTGTCTGGAGTTACATGTGGGCCAGAGCAGGTATGGATGGCAGCTTCCTTCCTTAAAGGACATCAGTGAACCAAATCGATTTCTCCCACAATCCGTAATTGATTAATGGTCATCATTAAACTCTTAATCCCAAACATTTATTGCATTGGAGTTCGATCATGTACGTAACAGGGTTCGACCTCAGAAACACCAGAACATTCCTGGGGTTGTTATACTAACACGTCTGCAGTAACACCACTCGGCTATTGCTTTGCCATTCCACGAAAAAAAAAGGAAACTCCTGCATATCAGTGTAAAAGACAAGGATGCAGTTATTTACCATCCTCAGCCAGAAGTGTTGCTTGGATGATCCCCACAGAATCGCAGATGCCAGACTTCAAACAATTCGATTCGCTGCACGTAACATGAAGAAACAGCTGAACACAGATGCGACAAAGGGAATGGGCCCTGACCCCGTTCCTGCAACAAAACTAAAAACTTCTGCTGTACAACAAGCCGTGTCCCTGTGGAGGCTGTTTCATTCCAGCTCCAACTCTGACATCTCCCTGACAATGTGGAAATTTACACAAAAGTGTCCAGTCCCCTAAGAGGAGAATAATTACAATCTGATCAATTACCTCCCCCTCAGTCCCATCACGATAATCGAATTGGTAAGAATTTGTTTGACGGAGCTGTCGACCAGCACAGACATAACGTGCACAGTGCTGTGTCCGATCGGCACCCATGTGGAGACGGTGTTGCTGCGGAAATGTCAATGGATTACTTATCTAGACCAGAATAATTCTCTGGCAGCTGGTGGAAGTTAGAAACAATTAATAAAATATCAAGATCTAAAATCTGGTGACAGTAATATTGACCTTGAAGCGCATGTCCATTGTCAATGTAAATTTCCTTCCTCAATATACATTCAGGAAGTGAATCTCCCGTACTTTCCTGGTCGACCCAAAAAGTGACTCCGGATATACAGACATGTGGCAAACTCTTCAATGGTCTCTGAAGCCGCCATGCAAGCCCGTTATATCAAACTTCTCCGAGGTTTCAATAGCTAAAAATGAGATAACACCCGGCACCAGCCTCTATATTGGAAAAGGAATTAGGAAGCACAGTCCTGTAGACACTGCAGAGACCTCCTTCCTTACATCTGAGAGGTTATGACAACAATAACAGAGCTTTCCCACAGACTGCACAGAAGCATCGCGAAATGAGTAGGCCTTTCAACACATTGAGCCTTCCCCACTCTAGGTTTTGGCCAAACATCTCTTCAATTAACTATTCCCTAACACTATATACTGTATATCCTTTGAAGTGATCATATATCAGAAAAATATGAAGTAGGAACTTTGGTCCGTCAATTTTGCTCTCACATTCAATATAACGATGGCTGATCCTGAATCTCCACACCAACCTCCTGCTGCAATTTCACCCCTTTAGCGTCTAAATATCCTTATTTATATTCAGTACTTTAGTTTCCACAGTCTTATGTGGGACAGAATTCCCCAGGTTTATCAGTCTGTGTGTGCAGACATTTATTGTCATATCAATGCAGAGTGGCTTGCCTGTACCTAATACTGTGACCCTTGTTTTAGACGTCCCAGCCAGTGGAATTACCATCCCTGCTGAAACTCTGTTTCACCCTGTCAGAGTTTCACGTATTTCACTGAGACCTCCACCATTTTTCTAAACTCCATGGGATACAGGCTCAGTCGCCTCAAACTTTGCTCCCACAACAAGCCTGTCATCCCAGACATTAGTCTGGTCATCCTTCCCTGCACTCCCTCAATGTCAGGTTTGCCCTTTATTAGATAAGGAGACGAATACTGCACACATGTTGCACAATGTTCGAGATGGGGGCTCAATAACGCCCTGAGTAGCTGCCTAAGACACATCTGGGCTCAAATCCCCCGGTAATGAAGGTCAGCACACCAGTTATCTTTCTTCCTGCTTTCTGTTGTAGCAGTATTGCTTTCTGTGACTGGTGTACAAAGAGATCGAGATCCTTTTCAATGATAGAGCTCCCCACTTTGTGGGTCTATGCATACTGGTCAATGTGCCAATATCAATCCCAGTATTGACGTCTGGCTTCAGAACTGACTGCCCTGCATGGATATTGGAGTTTGGTGAAGAATTCAATGAAAGTTATACATAAGTATCTTCATGCAGCAACGTCTTTACATTAATTACTTTTCAAATGCTAGCCTATTCGTCTATTTTTCCAACCAAATTTCTCAATTTTATGTATATTCACATTGTTCTTCATCTGCCACATATTTTACCATTTCTTCCACTTGTCGCAATCACTTGAAACTTTTTTACATCCTCCTCACCCGCTCACAATCTCAGTTTGGTAACGTCAGCAGATTTGGAAAGATTACATTTAATACCTATGAACAAATGTTTGATCTGTTTTCTGAATAGATGGGGTCCAAACATCAATTCCTGGATTATCCCGCTAGTCATTGCTTTCTACTGCAAAATACATGGAAAGGTTTATTCTGATGCACTTTTTCCTGTCAGCTCTCCTATTCTCAACCCATGCCAGTATATTAGATCTCGCTGTTAGACACTGTTATGGGCCAGGACAGACCCCTCAAATCATTTCAAGGAAGTAGCACAGACCCAACGTTTGCTCGCTGACTTAAGCAAGTGTAAGGCGGATATTCCAGGAGTGATGTAGCTGATCAAATCACTTAGTTTTTAACAAAACAGAATGTATTTGCAAGATTACTGAGTGAGAGACAAACAGAAGAGGATACAGCACAGAATAACCTAAGCTATCCGAAAACCCATCAGTTTATCCCAACTTCATGATGGTGTTCCAAATACTTGATATTATCCCCATGAACGCCCCGTGGCAAAACCGAAAGGAAAAAAAAAATCAAACTCAGCTTCTTACAGGAGAGATGTCAGAGAGAGGGGGAACAACGTGAACCTGCTCTCCTGGGTCAGGTAGCTTCACAACTGTCTGCCTGCTTTAAGTAAACAGCCAGACTGCGGAAATCAGACCAAACAAACCAAAGCAGAGGAGCGAAACTGGGACAACTAGCCACTCCCCTGTAATAAGAACAGAAGAACAGAAGAGCAGAAGTACTAGGAGCAGGAGTAGACCGTTTGGTCCTCTGCCATTCAATAAGATCATGACTGATCTACTCGTGGTCTCTGATCTACTTCCCGCGCTCTCACTGAACCCTATATATTTACTTTATTGTTCAAAAAGTATCTACCTTAGTTTAAAAACGTTTCCTGAAGTAGTATTAATTACTTGAATGGGCAGGGAATTCCAGAGATTACAAACCTCTAGATGAAGAGGTTCCTTCTCAATTCAATCCTAAATCTATTCCCTCTAATATTGAGGCCATTCCCTCTTGTCCTAGCTTCACCTGCCAGTGGAAACATCCTCTCTACTTCTATCTTATATACTCACTGCATAATTTTATAGGTTTCTATGAGGTCACCCCCTCATTCTTCTAAATTCCAATGAATATAGTTCCAGTCTACAAAGTAACACTTCATAAGCCAACCCCGTCACCTCTGGAATCACCCGAATAAACCACCTCTGCACCCTGTCCAGTGCCAGTATACTCTTCCAGAAGTGAGGAGACCAAAACTGCATACAGTACTCCAGGTGTGGCCTCATCAGCACCCTGGGCAGCTGAAACATCACCTCCCTGTTTCTAACCTCAATCCGTTTAGCGATGAAGGGCAACATTCTATTTGCTTTCCTCAGTAATTGCTGGACCTGCAGACCAACCTTCTTTTATTCATGCACATGGACACGCAGGTCCCTCTGTACACCAGCATGCTGCAACGTTTTACCATTCAAGTAATAATCCTTTACGCTGGAACTCCCAACAAAATGGTATCACATTTATCAACATTGTATTCCATCTGCCAGATCTTTACCCAATCACTCAAAGTATCTGTGTTCATCCACGAGGTCTCACAGTCCTCTGCATGCTTTGCTATGAAACGCATCTTCGTGTCATCTGAAAACCTTGACACACTACACGTTCTCCCCAACTCCAAACCATCTGTATCACTTGAGAATAATTGTGGCCCCAATACCGATCCCTAAGGCACATCACTAGGTATTGATTGCCAGCCAGAATGTCACTCCCTTACATCACAATTTGCTTCCTGTTAGTCCAGCAATCCTCGATGCTGATAATTTACGTGTAATGCTATGCACCTTTTTCTTATGCAGCAGCTTCTTGTGTGGCAACTTGTTGAAGACCTTTTGGAAATCTAGGTACACCATAGCCACTGGGGCCTCGTTGTCCATATTGCTAGTATTGTCTCCATAGATTTCCTAAAGACTTGTTAAACATGACCTGTTCTTCATGAACCCATGCTGCGTCTGCGCAATGGGGCGATTTCTATTTAAATGCTTTTCTATTTCTTCCTTGATAATACACTCAAGCAGTTTCCCAACTACACAGGAAATGCTAACTGGTCTATAATTTCCCATATTTTGTTTACCTCATTTTTTAAACAGTGGCGTCACATTTGCTGTTTTCCAATCTGCTGGGAAAATCCTGGAGTTCAGCAAATTTTAACAAATTGCCACAGTTGCATTTACTATTTCTCCTGCTATCTCTTCTAGACCTCTGGAATGCATTTCATCACGGCCCGGAGACTTGCCTACCCTCAGCTCCGTTAGCTTGTGCAACACTATCTCTTCCATAATAATGATTGTTTCCAAGGTCCTCACCTACCTCTGTCTCTTTGGCAATTACGAGCAATTACCATGATGACAGATACATAACACCTATTCAATGTCTCGGCCATTTCGCCATATCCTCTGACTAAATGACCATTCCCATCCTCTGAAGGACCAACATTTACATGAGTCATTTTTTAAATTTTATGTATTTCTGGTATATACCATCATCTATCTATCTTTTTATTCTGTACTTGTTTTTTTTTCTTCTCGTGTTCTATCATACTTCTGCTTACAGTTCATTTTGTGGCTTTCTGTTGGCCTTTAATGTTTTCCCCAATCTTTTAGGTTTCTGCTGTTCTTGGCCACGTCGCATTCCTTTTCTTTCAATTCGATAGCGTCCCTTATTTCCTTAGACACAAGTGACAGATTACCCATTTACTTTCCTTGTCACTGGAATATACTTTTACCACGGAAATTAAAAATCTCCTTTGAAAATTCTCCACTGCTTGTCAACTGTCCCATCATGAAGTATTGGTTTTGAGGCGACTTCAGCCAACTCCACCCTCATTCCATTGTAGTCTCCCTTGCTGAAGCACAGCAATGTGTTATTGGATTTTATCTTCATACTCTCCATCTGCATTCTAAATTCAACCATACTGTGATCACTCCTTCAGTATGATGGGAACAATTATTCCTGTCTCATTGTACATGACCAGACCTATGATACCTTGCTCCTCATTATGCGTGCTTTTATTTTAGACTTGAAAACATTCCCAAGTAGTCAAACCCAGACTCTGTGGATCCGCTGCTTTTAAGACATCCATGTAAAATAAAACAAGGACAGAATAAACTTGTTAAAGGAGTAGCATTGTCACAACACTAGACTTGGGACTTCATCAAAAGTGTTTCTGATAATCCGAATTCAGTGCATCCATTGCTGCGCCATAATTTATTTCCCAATCAATTTCTCAAATATAATTGGCCTTTAATAAATCGGCAATGACTTTATCTATGTTCATTACTTTACATTAATGTAATTTTTTAAGTTCCCTGAAAATGCGTCCTTTCTAATAGACTCTTGTATTGTCCTGATTGCTTTTTTGGTGCTAAGCAGACTCTGTTTCCCTGCCTCCATCAGAAATACTGGGCTTACATTTGCTGCTGTCAAATCTGTGAATTCAGTTCCAGAATCATCATGCATTTGGAAGAGGATAAACAGAGTATTCATTGTTAACTTGGCCACCTCCCTTAGTAATCACCGAGAAGATTAACAGGTCATGGGTATTTATCACATTTCAGTCAAAATAATTTCTCAAAAACTGTTTATGTACAGGTTTGATTCTATTTACTTTTTCTTAGCCGACTGAGAAATGCTTGGATTTTACTTTTTGAAATATTTTCTTTTGTGAAGGTAAAACAGAAGCGGTTGCTTCATAGTCCTGCCATTTTCCTATTCTCTGGTTTCAGCCTGTGAGGAAGATACAATGATATTCTTTACATTTCACCTTGGTATACTGTATGTCGAGAAGTTTTTACATTTCACTCTTCTTAATGTACGCTTCATAAACCCATCATTTCCTGTCTTAGGCTGCTCAGTGATTGATCTTCTACAGCCATACAATCACAGAATCAATCTCTATACACTCAGAAATACAGTACAGTCTATATTAGTCCCACTTTCATACATCAGGCTCATAGATGTGACTGTTTTGAAACTTCACGTGTTTGTCCACGTACCTTTTAACGGCTGTGCGATGACCCACAACAACTGCCCTCTCAAAAACTGCATTCCCGACTCCAACATCCTCTGGGTGAAAAACCATCCTGAAATCCTTTCTAAACCTCAAACACCTCACTTTAAAAGTGTGTTAATTTGTTCTTGACCCTCTGACTTAAAGGGACCGCTGCTGTCTATCTACCCTATCCATGACTTTCGTAATGATACTCTTCTAAATCACGTTCCCCTCAGTCTTCTCTGCTCCAAAGTAACCAACCCGAGCTTATCCAGTCTCCCTCTATAGCTAATATGCTCCATTCCAGGGAACATCTTGTTGAATCTCCTCTGCGCCACTTTCAGTTCAATCACATCTTTCCTGTAATGTGGATCCCTCAACTGCACACAGTATTCCATTTTGGCCTAACCAAAGTGCTATATAGCTCTTGTAATCTATGCCTCGATTAGTAAAGGCTATGCCTGCTGTCTCCAATTACTTCTGAACTAATCTATTACGCAGTCCCGTCACATTCAGGGATGTGTGGAGAAGCACCTCTGAACTTGCGAGTCTGCTGATATTTATTGAGTCCTCCCCGTCTGGTTCCTTCCTTGAAAGTGCATCACCTCATATTTATCAGGGGTACATTCCATCTGCCATTGATCTGCCCATCTGACCATTCTATCTGTAGCTTCCTGTAACGCAAGACCTTCCTCCTCACTGCCAACCACCCGAATAATCTTTGTGTCAAGCACAAACCTAATTATTACATTCACCCATGCCCCTTCAGTTAACATCTATATCATTTATGATACAACAAATAATAAGGGACACAGGACAGACAAACAAACAGTCTTCGACAAACACCTATTTTCTGCAATAGTTTCTCGAACACTGATCTGATACTCATTGGTCTGTTGTTCCTTGGTTAATCTCTACAGCCATTCCCATAAAGGGTGTTCTCCAGTCCTCGGCACCTTACCTGTGACCAGATTGTATTTAAGTATTTTCATCAGCGTCTTTCATCCCTTGTCTCCAAAATGAAGCCTGAGATGTAATTGAGCTGGAACTAGGGACGTGTCCAATTTTATAACAGCCAAAACTATACCCTGTACACATCTTACATTAATCTGTTCAAGAGCTTCTCAGCCCATCTTCTCTAATTCAGTCTCTGCATCTTCCTTCTCCCAAGCAAAGCAGACATGAAGCTCTCATATATCATTCTATCAATGTTCACCAGCTTCACAAAAAGATTCCCGCCTTGATCTCGTCGGCAGAAAACCTTGCTATCTGAGGGATTAATCTGGAGAATCTGGGATCAATATATTTTGTTTAGGTCAATACATCAAAATTGTATACAATGCTCCAGGTTCAGTCTAGGAGAAATTGAGGACTGCAGATGCTGGAGATCAGAGCTGAAAAATGTGTTGCCGGTAAAGCGCAGCAAGTCAGGCAGCATCCAAGGAGCAGGAGAATCGATGTTTCGGGCGTAAGCATTCCTGAAGAAGGGCTTATGTCCGAAAAGTCGATTCTCCTGCTCCTTGAATTCTGCCTGACCTGCTGCGCTTTTCCAGCAACACATTTTTCAGCTCCAGTTACAGTCTCACCAGCACTCTGTGTAACTAGTGCAGAATGTTTTTACTGCTCGTCTGAACAAATTACTGCAGAAGCTGGAATCTGAACTGAAACTAACACATGCTAGACACCACAGTGAGTCAAACAACATCCGTAAAGAGAGAGCATATTAACGCTTTGCATCTAGTTGACTCTTCAGCGTCTGTATTTGGATTCCCTTTAAATGAAGGCAAACCTAACTTTTACCTTCCCTGTTTGTATATGTTCCTCACAATACCCTTTGCTTTAATGTTTTCTGCTAATTTACTGTGTGTGCTGATTAAAAATCCTCCTGAATATCTGGCTATATCACATCCATTGCTTCTCTATGGTTAGGTCTACAAGATATATTTTAAAGCAAAACGTTTGTAAATTGTACCTTTCCTTTCATAAATGCAGAATAATTTTCTTGAAGTTTGCTTTTCCTTTCTCAGTGTCCAACATCACATTCGTTATGATAGATTGCAAAAGATTGTTTCCTGCAGACGACAAGTAAACTGGTCTGTAGTTTTCCACTCTCCTTCTTCCCTTCTTAAATCGTTGGAATGCATTTATATCCTTTCAAACTGAATACGGATAAATACAGTCATCACATTACAATCTATCTATATATTGCAGCTTTCTCTGAAATCGCAGTATGAAGTACATCTGCTTTGTCAGATTTATCAATCCTCAATCCAGGTATGTTGTCATATGCTACCACGTCACTAGTATGAATGATTTTAGTGTTTAGTTACAAACGTCCTATGGTATTTCTGGGATATTTTCTGAATCTTTGTCCGTGAAGGCAGACATAGTATAACAGTTTCGCCTCCCTGTCAATATTCTATTCTCTACAATAAATCATCCTATCCACACATTCACTGTGCCACATTTGGCCTTGTTTTCATTTTCCTTTCAAATATGGGCATACACTTTTCGGCAGTATTTACCAAGAACAAAAAAAAAATCCAGCACAGGAACAGACCCTTCTGCCCTCCAAGCCTACACCGACCCAAATCCTCTATTTAAACTTGTCACCTATTTTCGAAGGATCTGTATCCCTCTGCTCCCTACCCATTAATGTATCTGTCAACATATGTATTAAATGTTGCTATCGTGACCACGTCTTCCACCTCCCCTGGCATTGCGTTTCAGGCATCTGCCAGTCTTTGTGTAAAGAACTTTCTGAACATATCTCCCATAAACCTTTTCCCTATCATCTTGAATTTCCTGAACATTAGAAACTAAGTACCCCTCTCTGGGAATAAGCGTCTTGCTATCCACCATGTCTATACCTCTCATGATTTTGTAGAACTCAATCAGGTCCCCCGAACTTCCGTCAGTCTAATGAAAAAAATCCTAATCGACCAAAACTCTCTGCATAGACAGTTCCCTCCGACACCATCCTGGTGAATCTCTCCAAAGCATCCATATCCTTTTGGTATGGTGGCGATCAGAACTGTATGAACTATTTGAAATGTTGTTGAACCAAAGCCATAGACAACTGTAACATGACCTGTCATCTTCTTAAAATGGTGGAATACAGGAAGCAAGGTATGCTGTGTGCCTTCTTGACCACTCTATCGACCTGACCTTCGAAAGAACAATGGATCTGAACTTCCAGATCTCTGTACATCAATGTTTCCCAGGGCTTTTTTCCCATTTGCCATATAGTTCATTCTTGAATTGGATTTTTCAAAATGCATCATCCCACATTTGTCCAGATTGAACTCTATTTGCCAATTCTCTGCACAACTCTCCAATCTTTCTATTTTCTGCTGCATTCTCTGACAGTCCCCTTTACTTTCTGCTCCTCCACCAATCGTAGTTCCAGCTGCAAACTTATTAATCAGATCACCTTTACCTTCCTTTAGTACATTTATGTATATCATAAACAATAGCGGTCCCAGCACTAAACCCTGTGAAACACCACCCAGAACAGTCCTTCATTTTGAGAAACTCCCTCCCACTGCTACTCTGTGTCTGCTGCTGCCCAGCCTGTTCTGCATCCATTTAGCTCGTAAACCCTGGACCCCTTGCAACTACACCTTTTCAATCAGCTTACCTCATCAAAAACCTTACCGAGGTCCATTATATAACATCTACAGACTTTTCCTAACTATCAATTTTCAATTCTGCAAATAAATCTATTATGTTTGTGAAGATGTGACCTCCTCGGAACAAAGCCAGGAAAGGTCTTGTTTGGAATCTGTCTGTGTTGTACTCTGGAATCAGACGGGTATTTGTTCCAAGGCAGAACTTTATAAAATGTCACATTGACTGACTGTCTACAAAGTGCATGTTTTTTTAGAAAACAAAATTGAATGCAATTGCAAATACAAATCTGCAAATGCAAATTCACTCCACAGATTTATGCGTGTATGCATGTGAGAAATGCGGAGTGTGTGCGCGCGGGAGTGTGGGGAGAGTGAGAGAGAGAGCGTGCATGTGTGTATATGAGAGAGAAAGAGAGTGTGCATGTGTGTGCACATGTGCATGCAAGGGTGGCAGGTGTGTGTGTCCTTGTTAAGACACAGACAGATTTGACAGATCCCTTTCCCCACACAGACTCACGCTCTGGTTTCAGAGCTTCCACACTCTGCAGCCTCTGCTCCATTTGTTGTTCATGTTACAGACCCAGAGACTGTAACTACAGTCCCCATGCTCCATCCAGAGTTGAGTCTCAAAATCCTCAGGTCTCCCTGAATGTCTGGGACAGCTCACAGCTCACCCTCCAGCAAACCATCCCCAATATTTCCACTAAATTTTGAATAACAGGATTCAATCAGAAGATTTTCATAGAGTGATAGAGTCACACAGATGTACAGCATGGAAACAGACGTTTTGGTCCAACCGTCCTTGCCGACCCGATATCCCAACCCAATCTAGTCCCATCTACTCGCACCAAGCCCATATCCCTCCTGACCCTTCCTATTCACATACCGATCCAAATCTCTCTTAAATGTTGTAATTGTACCAGCCTCCATCACTTCCTCTGGAAGCTCGTTCCACACACGTACTATACTATGTGAAAAGCTGTCCCTTAGGTCTCTTTCCCCTTTCACGCTAAACCTATGCCCTCTATTTCTGGATTCCCCGACCCCAGGGAAAATACTTTGTCTATTTACTCTATCCATGCCGCTCAAATTTTGCAAACCTCTATAAGGTCACGCCTCAGCCTCCGACGCAAGTTCAACGCCTGCCCCTTTACAATAATACTCGAGTGGCTTCCTCGTGCTACTGACCACACGATCAGCTGAGAGGGACTAACTCAGGTGTTCAGTGGACAGGCACAGACTAAGTTTCAAAGATGTGAGTCAAAACTGCTGAATCCCTCCTGTCCAACATGGATCATTAAACTGTCAGCTTTTTTTCCGTTCTTCCATGTGTGTGGGAGTAGTGCAAGAGCACTGCAAGATTGCACATATAACATGGGACATGGGACACACGGGGTAGTGAACAACAGCCCACACACATCATTTTATTGTTTCTGAGTTTCACAATGTCAGCACTCGATACATTATGGAGCAAAATCTCAAAGCCAGGGAAAGAAACGGAAGGACAGAAAAAATCACATTAAAGATAGAAACAGATAATTAAGATAGAAATAAGCCATATTGGTGAAATATGGGGACAAAAACAGGGCAGTGTGACAAACTGCGGAGCTCTGCAAAGTATGCCAATGTATTACTTAGAAAATGAACTATTTGCTCAACATGGAGAGCTGTGCAGACTGTACCACTGCATTGCTCATAAGCTGAACTATCTGCCCAGCATAGGGAGCTGTGGAGGCCGTGCCAGTATATTGCTCAGTAAGCTGGACTATCTGCACAACATGGGGAGCTGTGTAGACTATGCCAGTGTATTTCAGCTCAGTATTGGCCGAGGATGGGATGTAGTCAGAGGGACGAAATGTAATCTGTAACCAGAACTGAACAGAACATAGCGACCTAAATACTTCCAATACTTAAGCAGCAAGGGCAGTGATAAAATGAATCATGTTTCACAGTTGAAACGAGACAGGTCAACATAGAGACCCATGAGTAACACTGCCAGAAGCAAGGAGGGAGAGAGTGAATTAGCAAGTTCATTGCTGCAGTTAGTAGTGGTTTGTAAAGTGAACATCTCGATTTAGAGTCTCAACAGGAACAATAACAGCGACAATGATAGTAGAGTCAATGAAAGGACAGTGTTACGGTCAATCATGATTTATAAAATTAATGACTGAACATTGAGACTTACCAGGGACACCAACGAAACCCAGGATTGGATAATAAAAATATTGTATAACGTAAAGTACATATTCGATCCGCCACCATAATGGGCTTTCATTATAATATGTAGAAAGATGCCAAACATCCCAATATAAACTCCTGTCCATTCTTGAGACATTCCAGCCTAATGTTCTCAGATTCTGAACAATTGTTGGAACATTCCAGTCGAATGTCCTCAGATTCTGATTCATTGTTGGAACATTCCAGACAATTGTGCTCAGATTCTGATCGCTCCCCACTGCATCTCTTGAGCTGCTGATCACTTTTAATGCAGTCGGTGGTGCTCCCACTCATACTGTGGAATAGCACATTCAACGGAACCCATTTATCATTAAAAGATGGAACCCCTCCACTGGGATAATTACAATCCATGGAGACAGACATTAATCGCAGTCACTAAACAAACAGGCTCCGTTAACCCCTTCCTTATGTAACTTTTCCTATCCCAATAAACGGGGATATTTACTCAGCCTGGGCGGAATAGATGGGCGTGGCTTAGGGATGGACCACAAATCTTTCAAACTTCTTATTCTTTCTTCCGTGTATCTGGGAGTAGTGCAAGAACATTGCAGGATTGCTTATATTACATACTGTTTATCAAGGGAGATAGAGATAAATAAACACTCCGGCTGCATAAGGTGACCAGTGGGGACACTTCCATAGACAATAAACCAGTATCTACTATTTGTTGCCCATTGGCTTCGTGCAATGCTGCTCCTTGTGACATCATTCAGAGCATTGAAACTGCTGCTCAGGAAAAGGAAAAGGTAATTCTGTCCCCATGTGTCTGTTACAGAGAGACAGGAGGAGACCATTCAGCCTCTCAACCCTGTTACAGATGGACCGTGGGAGGCCATAAAGCCTCTTGGGTCTGTTGCAGAGGGATAGGAGGAGACCATTCACCTTTTCGAATCTATTGCAAATGGACAGGAGGAAGCCATTCAGCCTCTCGAATCTGTTGCAAATGGACAGGAGGAGGTCATTCAGCCTATTGAGTCTGTTACAGAGGGACAGAACGAGGCAATTCAGCGTCTCGGGTCTGTTGCAGAGGGACAGGAGGATGCCATTCAACCTATTGAGTCTGTGGTGGAAGGACAGGAGGAGGCCATTCTGCTTCTTGAGCCTGTTATTTTGTAACTATCAGTTTTAAATTACTTATGGATTAGAAAAGTCTTGACATAAATGGTAAAGTTCTAAATTGAATCAGGCCAACTTTTAACGTTTTATATTGGCTATTTCAAAAGCTGCTTGAGAGAAGCTCGTGGCAGGGAAGTGGGAGGCCTTCACAACTGAGATTACAGGGTTCTAGATAGAGTATGTTCCGGTTCATGAGCAATCCAAGGCTGGTCGGGAATGCTGGATGGCGAGCGGAATTGAGGTTCTGTTCAAGAAAAAGACGGAAGCATATTATTGGTACAGACAGTAGGGTTCGAGTGAATCCATCGAGGAGTACCAGGGCTCTAGGCTAATACTCAAGAGGGAAACGAGGAGGGTAAACTGGGGGCAGAAGATATATTTCGAAAATAGGGTAAGGGACAATCCAAAGAGATTCTACCAATACGTTGAGTTCAAAAGAGTAACTAGGGAGAGGACAGGTTCCTTTAAAGATCAGAAAAATGACCTATGTGTGGAACTACAGGAGATTGGTGATATACTACAAAAATATTTTGCATCAGTATTTACTGTAGAGTGCGATATGGAAGGTAGAGAAATTGGGGAAATGAATGGTGATATCTTTAAAAGTGTCCATATTACAGAATATGAAGAGCTGGCCATCTTTAAATGCATTAAGGTACATAACACCCTCTGACCTTTTATGTGACTCTTGGATAGGCACTTGGAAGTTAGTACAATGAAGGTCACATATGTTAATCTGTTCTTAGAGTAGGAGAAACTGCTGGCACAACATCAACAGCTCAGGGGCCTGTCATGAGCTGCACTGATCTGTGTTCTATGACCTGATCAGGAGTACCCCAGAATCTTATGGAGAGCTAAGGAAGCCATTGTTTGATATCTGGCTGAGATATTTTTATCATCGACAGCCACAGGCAAGGTTGTACCATTGTTTAAGAATAGCTGGTAAGGAAAAGTGAGGAAACTATAGACCGGTGTGGCTGACGTCATTAGTGGGTAAGTTGTTGGAGGGGTTTCTGAGGGATAGGATTTACTTCTGTTTGGAAAGTTAAATTCTGACTAGCAATAGTCAACATGACTTTGCATGTGGAAATCTTGTCTCACTAATTTGATTTAGTTTATTGAAGAAGTGAAGAATAAGATTGATGAAGGCACAAAAATAGAACTGTGGAATAGAATATGGACTTTAATAAGGCATTCAAAAAGATTCCAAGTGTTAAACTGTTAAGCATGGTTAGATCGCATGGAATACAGGGAGAGTTGTAGTTAATTCGCTCAAAGGTAAGACATTAAGGTAATGCTGATGCGACATATTTTATTTGGACTGGAGGCCTGTGACCAGCAGTGTACCACAAGGATCTAATGGATTTAGTCATTTATGTAAATGATTTGGATGTGAAAATTAGTAAGAATGGTTAGTAAGTTTGCAGGTAACACCAAAATTGGTGAGGTAGTGGACAGCAACGATGGTTAACTCAGAGTAAAATGCGACCCTGATAAGGTTTGCCAAAGAGCCGAGGAGTGGCTGATGGAGTTAATGTCAGACAAACGGATGGTGTAACATTTTTGTGAGCCAAATTGGATCAGCACGTGTAGGCAGGATCCTGGGAAGTGTTTCCAAACACAGACAGCTAAATAGAAACTATAGAAACCCTGCAGTGTGGAAATAGGCCATTCAGCCCATCGAGTCCACACTGACCCTCCAGATAACATGCTGACCAACACATCCATACGTTACCCCAGTAACGGTACATTTCCCTTAGAAAATCCACCTAAACTGTATTTCCCAGGATACTTTGGGACAGTTTAGTGAGGCCACTGAACCTATCCTGTGCATTTTTAGACTGTGGGAGGAAAGCCAAGCACCCGAAGGAAACCCACACAACACGCGGGGAAAAAGCAACACTGCACAAAGAATCACCAAAGGGAGGAATCGAACCTAGCTCATTGGTGTTCTACAGTACTATGGCTAGCCACTTTGCTACCTAACGATCATCAGAGCGAGCGGCTTATTTCTCCCACTTTCTCTGGATCTGTCACACCTGTTCAGATGATGTTGTATTCCAGCGTGGTGCCTCTGT